>NC_081418.1:123222996-123477996 GCF_949786415.1 Peromyscus eremicus | reverse complement strand
AAAGACACAGCTCTCTAATGATTGAGGAATATAGTTCAGCAGTAGAAGGCTTGTCTAAAAAGCTCAGTGTCCTTGGTATAATCCTTAGTACTGAAAAAATAAAAGTAAAATGATTTGGCCCAGGATAGTTGCACACACCTGAATCCCAGAACTTGAAAGGCTGAGGCAGGAAAATCTGAGTCAAGACCAGCCTCAGCTACACAGTGAGACCCCATTTCACTAAAGAAAAAGAAAAAATACCCCTTCCTTTATCGACCAGCACAATTTCAAAAGAATCTCCCTTACATAATTCTCTACCCACTGTCCCTCTCATTAGAGCCAAGTACTCTTAAGTAGGAATCTGGATGGCCCCACAGCCAGCTGAGGTGGAGAACATAGGAGTCCCTTAGGGGGTGGGTGGCTGTCCTCCAGAATGGGGACAAAGCTGGGATCTTCTTTCCTTCTACCTCCTGTAGCCAGCAGATTACTTGAGCCAGTCACCTTGATGGTTAGTCTCATGAATCAGTATCTAGAAATGCCATTTAGTCATGTGGCCCAAATAGATGCTGTCTTCTTAAGGACAGGTTTCTTATAGGGCATTACTCAGCCAGCAGCCCTTTCCCTGTTCTTTTATCCTTTGGTGTCCCTGAAATCAACACAATGAAGAAAATACAACCTAGGGTTCAGCAGTCTTTGAGGACATATAATTAGACAACTGGTCTACCTCTCTATCAGCATGAATGCTAAGCTAGGTACTGATGGGGCTTGGGAGCTACTTTTTAACTCTGTTTCTGATGTTGCTTTCCTAAGTGTCCTATTTAGGATATTAAAAAGTGGGCAAATAATTGATACACTCCACTGTTACAGTGAGGCAGTATATCTGGGGTTTCTCTGAAGGTAGTCCTGGGAGATGTGACGATGGCCAGGGAAAGAGGATTAGGGTGCTCACACATGTGTATGCATGTGTATATGTGTATGTGTGTGTCAGGTGGGAGGTCAAGGGATATATAGAATCTAGAACATTGACATTGTTCTTACCATATGAAAAATGAATTCCACCAGACTCAAGTCAGCATTGTAGGAATCTCAGAGCTTTTGTATTCATTGTATAGTATGACAAGATAGTGGATGGAACCTAGTAAATGTTAAATAAATATTTGCATAGGAAGAAATGAGTATATTTCACTCTATTTTATAGGCAAGGTATCTAAGAGTGAGTGCCTGTGTAAGATCACAAGGGCGAGGTTGGACAAGGTGAAGGCTGCTGTTGAAAGGTTGGTGATGAGAGATCTAAGATGAACTGCAGCTATTCCCATGATTTTGCATATGGTGTGGCCTGAACATATTTATGGCTGGATCAAGTTTAGCTACAAAGAGAAGGTCCTGCAATCTGATATCTTAGAAGCTGCCACATGTGATGTAGACAAACTGAACTTGCTCTTTCAACATTCCAGTACTTAATGACCTATGAGATTTTTGCTTTGTGCTGATGGGAAGGAATGCCAATAACAGCAGGGGGAACATGTTTATTGCTTGCTTACCTCACTAAACTATCTTTAAAATGTAGAACTGCTATTAGCCTGTGTTCTAAAATGAGGGATTAGAGGTTCAGCAAGGATAAGTAACTTGGCAAAAATTATGGACCTGGTAAATAACAGAATTAGATCTTTTCTCTAGATAACTATGGTGGCAATATGTGGATCTCCCCCTACCCCATGTGTACATGTGTATGTATAAGTATGTGCACACACACACACACACACACACACACACACACATATACAGAGAGAGAGAGAGAGAGAGAGAGAGAGAGAGAGAGAGAGAGAGAGGCAAGAGGTAAATATCAAGTGTTTTCTTTAATCACTCTCTACCATAATTTTTGAGATAAGACCTCTCATTGGGACCTAAGGGCTCACCAAGTAGTCTAGACTGGCTGGTCAGTAAGTTCTAGAGATCCTCTTGTCTATACCTAGGACAGTTCTAGGATTACAGGAGAGAATACCATTCAAGTCTGCTCAGCTCTTTGGCACAAAGACAAATTTGCATTTGTCTCCATAGATAGTTTTTTACATTAGATCAAATGTTTCAAAATAATAGAGAAAAAAATCAATCCACCAACAAACCATATGGATTTACAAAAGCCACCTGGGGCTGTCTTTGTCCTTCAAAATAATAGTGGCTAAATAGAGCCTTTAATTTCTTCCCCTTTAGCAATATTATGTCCTTTTAAAGCATGTCCTTGTGGGAGCCTGGGCTGTGGTTTTCTTGTCCTGATTCATATATTCCTGGGCAAAGCATGAGTCAAGCTGACCAAGCATGTTGAGATGTACATTCTCTAGAGAAGCTTATCCTCATACTAATATAGCCTGGAATCTTTGGGTCTAGTATTGCTAGGATTTATTTTAAGAACCAGAATAATAGGGTAATAATGTGATTCCTTGAATGGTTCCTGTTCAAGATTCTTGACTATAGGATATCACCAGCCTTCTAGAAAATCAGGAAGAATATAGAAAGTTTGTATAGTTTCCCTGGGAATGGCTTTGAATTGATGAAGATGGCAGTATACTCCTGGTAGTGCTCACATACATCCCAGGAGAACAGATGCTTGGTGACATTGGGCAAATGCTGGGAAGTTGTCCCCCAGACTATCACTGAGTTTAGTGAGTTGTAAGAACTTCATCTATGTGTGAAACTTACAGCAATAGTAATCCTCTTTCTTTGGATAGATGAGCTTAAGGTTTGTGATTGGAGAGACCCAGTTTTGACTTCTTAGCCTGTCACGTTGGGCAAGCCATTTAAACTTTTAGCCTAAATGTATTCATACATGGAAAGGACATTGCTGTGTTCACGTGGTGGCTCTGAAGGCTAATTGTGATGGTGTCAGAGCACACGTCAGGCATCCTGAGCACCCTGGAGGGGGGTCTACTTTTTCTCCCCTTTGCTTTTCCCCAAGCTTGTCTGTCTTAACAGAGAACAGACAAGCTTGCTGGGAGGAAGGAATTTGAACAGATGACAACAGTTAGAACAAGTACAGTCTTTTTGGAAAAAAAGTGGACAGGTTAATTTCTCATATAAAAGAACAGACTCCAGCTACAGAGCTGATGTGAGAATTTCGTGCTTTGTGACTGCCTTGTCATTTCTGATTTTGTAAAAGCCAGGATCTGGGCTGATAATGTGGCTCAGGAGGTAAAGGCACTCGTCATCAAGCCAGATACCCAGAACCTACATCGTCGAAAGAGAGAAAGAACTCCTGAAAGTTGTCCTCTGACATGTGCACCATAGCATAACACACACACACACACACACACACACACACACACACACACACACACACAGAGTAAATAAATAAATAAATGAGTAAATAAATAAGTGTAAGAAAAATAACAAACGTCTGCCTCAAGTATCTAAGCTTAGATACCAAATAGGTGTCTACTATTAAAAAGAATCTCAGCGTCCACCGACTCCCCTGCTTTACCTTTAACCTAGAGAAATGCCACAGATGGCATTTTCTAAAGCTCCAAGAAATTTACCCTGTTGACATACATGACACCAAGAATGTTCAGGACACCAAAAATGTCCCAAGTGCCGTCAAGGAAGCCCCCTGATCTTGAAGGAATCTCATAGAAGTGGCTTTTGGCCCTACACCTGTCAAGGCGGTGGCAGCTGCTGACCAAATCCTCTTCCTGTATTATAATGTAAGGAGAGGAATAGTTTCAAAGGAAAGTAGTGAAGAGTACAGTTGTCTCTTCCTTTGGGATGTTCTAGAAGACTACTGGACACTTCTGTGATTTCCTAAGAATGGAGTGTTAGGTCTGCTTTGCCACAATCACTTGTTGTTTAGGGGACAGTCGGACATAAAAAGCAGCAGAATGTAGGTAGAAGGAAACTGGATTTTATCCAACTTCTGCCACTTCTTAGGAAAATGACCTGTGTATAGTCCTACAGCAAGTAAATGCCTGGAATAATAGTAATGATTATTTGTTATTTAGTTCATTGATTTTGTAGTGCTTGGGATAGCATCCAGGCTCTGCAGTGTGCTAGGCACATGTTTTACCTCTGAAGCCCATCTCCTCTCATGCCTATATTAACTGCAGTGACTCAACCACCTGCTAGAAAAATGAATGTTTAAATGGTGTTGGGTAAGTGGTGGTGAGATAAGAGTACTCCAGGCCTGCTATGAATCATGGCAAATCTCTGCTTTATTATACATAGACTATTTTGAATATGTGAGTGGGGAAGATAGGGTGATTCTCCCACCCTGCGCCTCTTCTGGAACCCAGCTGGCTCCCTGTCGTCTCCTCCTGGAAGTGGCACGAAGGGGCTGGGCGGGCTGGCTTTCTGCTCTGCTGAGTTCAGCTTGTTCTTGTCCCGCCTCAGCAACCCTACAGTTCATATGACCAGAAGATCCCCCTCCTACCATCGCAGGTGGCTGCTACTGTGCTGCAGGTTACCTGTGACCTCCTCAGTGAGCCGCTTCAGACACACCTGCGTGTCAGAATGAGCGTCTGCCATCTGCAGTGTAATGAGTCTCTACAAAAGACTTAGAGAGGGCTGGTGAAATGAGGCAGCTGGCAGCTGGTAAAAGCGTTCACCCCACCAGTCTCACTACCTGAGTTCGCTCCTTTGGACTCAGAGTGGAAGGGAAAACTGACTCCTGAAGGCTGTCCTCTAACTTCTACACATGTGCTGTGGCACACACACACACACACACACACACACACACACACACACACACAAATAAAATAAAAACAACAGTCTTTCCCTTTCAGCTCTTTTTGGGGACAAGTTGCTTTCTTTATACACCTATGGGCATGTCTCCAATGTGTTGGCTGTTAAGGTCTTTAAGTGACAGCTTAATATGTTTTTAAGACTGAGGGAGCCAATGGCGATTCTTGAGGAGGCCTGTTTATGTTGGACTGGCCTGCCCAAGCCATGTGCCAGAAATTTTGCCCACAGCAGGAATCAGAGGTGAAAACAGGAAGGGCTTTGGACGTAGCTGTGGACTAACCTGGAGTGTGGGCTAGCCAGGAAGCATATGATGTGGAGACATGTGGAGAAAGATGCCTAGTTGAACCTGGACACAACCCTGGATATCCCATCTCTCACTGCTCCTTGCGTGTTGTATTGCAGAGTGAAAAACAGCCCTTTAGAGCCAGGACACTGGTACATGCACCAGAGTGAGTGTTAAATCTCTTTGTCTTTATCTAGTTCATTTGAAATCCCTACAAGGGTCTCCTGGCCATCAGAGGATCTTTCAGAGCCTACTAAGCTTCTAGGCACCTTTTCAGCAGCCTCTGGTCAGTAGTTTGACTTCTCTGAGCCTCACTTTCCACAGTTAAAAGGTGATAAAGAGCTCCAAGCCCTCCCCCCCCCCCCTCCACCAGGGCCCAACTCTATATCTCTGGGGTGAACTACTCACTGACTGGCCCTCCAAGTTCAGAAGGAGAGACTTGATTCTGCATGAACACACACTCTATGTGTTGGGTGAGAATGAAAGCAAGGTCCTTTGTCTTTTCCCCAACTTATCAAAGGGTATGGGACACATCTGGCTTAGGTATAGCTGAGAAATAGCTGAATGCAAGTTGCTTACTATTTACTTGGGACAGCAAAAACTAAAGCATGTACTTTTTGTACCCACATACTATCAGAATGCAAATAAACACTAAACATTCTAATGGCTGACTTTGTGTGCCTCTGTGTGTATATGTATGCACAGTATTTATGTATGTTCACCTGTGTGCAGGTGTGTGTGTGCACGTGTGTGTGTGTGTGTGTGTGTGTGTGTGTGTGTGTGTGTGTGTGTACAAGTGCCTGTGATGGCCTAAGGCCAAATCTTGTCTATTTTTCCTCTGGAGCCATCCACTTCCTGTTTTTGAGACAGGGTCTCTTACTGGAACCTGGAGCTTGTCAAGCAGGCTAGACTGGGTGTCCAGCAAGTCCCAGGGATCTGTCTCTACCTCCCCAGTGCTGAGATTACACATGTGTGCCGTGGCTCTTTCTGTGGGTGCTAAAGGTTAAACTCAGGTCCTTATGATTGTGTAGCAAACACTTTACCAAATGAACTATCTTCCTAGTCCTACTAATGGGTGGTTTTCACTAAGTGTGTGGATGCTGAGCCTTTAATATAATCACTTCACTAATTATCACAGTAACTGTAAGAAGTCAATGCCATTATTACCTCTAGAACATCAACACAGAAGTTAGTTACCTTGCTCTAGTGCAAAGCTAGTAAGTGGTGGAGCTGGGATTTGAACTCAGATTTGATGCCAAAGCCTGTGGCAGTAAGCAGAATTCTTAATAAGCACCAGAAGAACAAATTTATCCTAGTAATTGATTTCACCTAGAGACGGGCATTTGGCCTTCTAGGTTTTTTTTTTTTTTTTTTTTTTTTTTTGCCAAGGAATGTTGGCAATTTCACCATGCCCAGGGACCTGTCTGTCCTGGGGAATATCTTCTTTCCCAAGAGAAAAGCAAATGATGGTTCAAGAGCCAGTGGCTTGGGACTGTTCCCCAATGTCTACCCCTGTGGACAAGAGGACGCATCCCACAGTTAGAAAGGCCGACAGCCTGTCTGGGTTCAGTCCATGATCTCCAAGGCCACTCCAGTTTGGGATTTTATATTTTCTCTTGAAGACATTTTTATGACTTCCCAGCTGCTGGGGATTCCCACCCCTCCCAATCCTTGGGGGGCAGGGCAATGGGGACACTGCAATCTGTGTTAAGCCCTTTCACATTTTGTAAATAGGTCCTTTGCAACTCCAAGAGTCTGAAATTGGTTCAGAATGTCTAAGTGTGATTATGCTCTCCAAAGCCAAATGTTATAACCCCCCCCCCCCCGACAGTTGCAGATTTTAAAGTAAATATGCAATAAACTCTTTTCAGTAGGCTGTTGATCGGACACAGTATTTAGTCACGCTGCACCATTCAGCAAGGCCTTCTTATCTCAGGTTCCCTTCTTTTCTCTCCACTCTTTAGGTTGAGGACATTGGTTAATCCACCCCGTGGTGATCTTCCCCAATGGCTGAAATTCCAAGAGGTAAAAAATACCAGCCCTTTCATCTCTACCCACTTCATTCTTTCTCTAAGCCTGTAATTGGATCTAAAGGGAAAATAAAACCTTTGCAGGCCAAGGAAGTTGGCACCAGACGGTGACACGAGGAGGAACATGTTCCATCTCTAATCCAGAGAATCGCACCCTCCTATGCAAGGGACAATAAAAACAAGGTTTTCTCCAATCATGGCCTGGGCTTTTGATGAAGGGAGGGAGTGTCTTTATAGACTCCATCTCACATTCTACCATGTCAACCAGCTTATAGTCACACACTCCCAAATCATTTGACCTCTCTGAGGACAGCGAAATGCTGTCACCATCCCTGAAGTCTGGTATTTTGACTGAATTTGGGGCAGCAAACCAAACATCCCACCCCACAGTGCCACAAGTGGAAAGATAATTCCACATGCACCCTAAGCAGCCAGCGTGGGCCTAGCGGCCAGATGTTCTGCGCTGTAGGTGTTTTCTGAGTCTCACTGTAGGCATGCGACACTAGATTGGAACAGAGGTGAGGAAGAATGAGGTCTATCTTCAAACCCTTGAGAAAAATACACAGCGCAGAAAGAGGGAAACCTGAATACTCCCTCACTCAGGTCTCCGTGTTCTGGGAATTCTGGAGGAGAGGTGACACCGGATTCTGCAAATAGTCTGGTGAATGCATCAGGGGGATGCCTGGATTAGGTCTGATTGGATGCCATGTGCAGAGGGATTCACTAGGCTCAGGAGTGGGAGGGCAGGAGGTCTGGGGCTTCCTCTCCACCCTCTCTCTTCTTCTTGCCCTCTACTCATGTCTTTTTATTTTTTTCTTTTGCCTCTCTACCTCCCACAAAAAATGTCAGCAAAGGAGGACTTTGCCCTGCAAGCTGAAATACTCTGAAAGCAGATCTTAATAACTACTACCTGGGGAGATTAAGCTACACTATCAACAATGCTATTACAACTGCAGGGGTGTCCCTCCTCCCTATATTATAGATAGGGAAAGTGTGACTTGGTCACTGTTGTACAGCTAAAGTGTGCCATACTCAGGGCCAGGGTTTGAACACTTCTGCTCTCCCCCCCCCCGCCCCCCTCCCCCCCAGCTATCTTTCTGTGACCCTGTATGCCCTATTTCTCCATCTGGGAAGCATAGGTTTGTCACTGCTGCCTTCCTGTCCCACATGTCTTCTCACAGTTCAGCCCGCCTTCAGAGTGCCTCAGGTAAGCAGGCAGCCAGCTTGGAGCTGTAGGCACAGCTGGGGGCCCCTCCTGCAGCAAGTTACCCGTGACCTTCTGGGCTCTGGGCCAGTCCTTCTTGAAAGGGAAACGTGCAGACCCTGGGGACAAAAATTAGTTCCCCTGTGCTTGAATGGCTACTACTGCCAACAGCACCAAAAGAAACTGTTCTGTGTGCTGGGGAAACCACCCAACTCTGGGAGGGTAGCAGAGGGAGAGGACTTGTATCCTGCCTAAACTCCCAGCCTTCACTAAAGCCACATCAGGGAGGCAGAGAAGTGGAGGGGGCAGGGAGGGGAAAGCCAGGGCATTTCCCGTGATCACAAACAAGTGCCTATCCCTTCCTCCTACATTTTTACTTTAATTCACCTTTAATCGGCACCAATAAAAAACCAAGACTCAGTGTAAATACTTTCCTTAACAATGGCTTTTAAAGAGTGAATTTGACGGGTGTGCCTGTTAACTCAAATGCGTATTACCACCTAATTCTGTTTTCTGTTCGCTCTGTGGATTCGATGCATCCCTTAGGGTGTCTCTAGGAACTCCGTGTGTCTGAGAGCAAGGGGAACAGGAGGATACACCAATACAGAGGAATCTCAGCTCAGGCTCACCTTTTGTACTCTGGGGTTGAGGTCCTTAGCCACCTTCGCCATCCTGGGGATGCAGAAACAGCTCCTGGCTTCTCAGGCAGGGGCGCAAGGGCGTGCAGAAAGGACTGTGCCGCTGATGGGTCAAGTTCAGGTTTGCGCGCTCAGCGGGCAGCTCTGGGCTCAGCACCGAGCTGC
This sequence comes from Peromyscus eremicus, assembly GCF_949786415.1. NCBI lineage: Eukaryota > Metazoa > Chordata > Mammalia > Rodentia > Cricetidae > Peromyscus > Peromyscus eremicus. The sequence goes on along the minus strand of NC_081418.1, from coordinate 123,468,969 downwards.
CGTCCGCTTTAATTGGAGAGCGGGACTCCCTCTAAAACGTCGCCAGCCAATGCGCGTGGGCGCCCACTTGGGGCCAGCCAATCAGAGCAAAAGGGCTGCTCCCCTCCCTTAGGGTGGCCTCTGCAGGGAGGCTGAGAAAGCGGCTAAGCTCTACCCTGACGTCAGTGCTGCCCTGCCACCTAGGGCTCACATCTGTCCCCTAGGCGGCAGGAATCCCTCTCCACGCCCTTCTCCTTTAAAGGGCAAGGAGCAGGGCGGGGGAGGGGGGGGGGACGAGACCCAGGCAGATCCATTCAGGTCAAAAGAGAGAGCAAATAGGAGAGCCAAGGTATTTTTAGAGAGCTGGCTCCCAAAAATAAATGCTGAGCAGTCCTCTCTGCCCACCCTCTTCCCCCTTGTCCCAGGGGTGCGCCAGGCAGGTGGTCGGCAGAAGTCTGGCCTGACCCTAACTTGGGTAAGGTCTTTAGTCACCAGAGAGAAGAGACTCTGGTAAATTAAAATTTCTTAAAAACAACAATAATAAGAAAAAGTTTAAAATAACTTTTTTCTTGTTTAAAAGATTTTTTTTTAAATTTCATTTTACATACCAACCAGTTTTCCCCCCTCCCCTCCTCGCGCTCCCCCCCCACCTTCTCTCCACACCCTCCTCCCATTCACTCCTCAGAGAGGTAAGGCCTCCCATGGGGAGTCAACAAAGTCCAGCATGTCAAGTTGGGGCAGAACCAAGCCTCTCCCCCCTTGTATCAAGGCTGAGCAAGGTGCCCCTCCGCAGGGAATGGGCTCCAAAAAGCCAATAGAACCTTCATCCAATAACTGATAAAATAACTTTTTATAACTTGTTTGGCCTTGCCTTCTCAGAGGAAAAGAATGCAATCTTTAGTGTGTGTGTGTGTGTGTGTGTGTGTGTGTGTGTGTGTGTGTGTGTGTGACAGCACTTGTGTGGAAGTCAGAGAATGACTTGTGGAAGTCAATTCTCTCCTTCTACCACATGGATTCCCAGCATGGAACTCAGATCATCAGGCCTTGCAGCAAACACCCTCACCCAGGGCGCCATTTCAATATTATAGCTTCAAAATTACTTCATGTAGTTTTATTATGACTCCGACTAGGAAGATGAGGAGAGATCAAAGTTGTACTCTACAACAAAACTCGATTTAACCTGAGAAGGTGGGAAAAGAACTGGCCTGGGGGAGCGGGCTCAAGACTGGAAATGATATACTGTGAAAATCAGTGATTTTTTACACAAATCGAGTCTTGCACGTCTGGATGAGCAAGGGTCTATCTGAATTTTCCCATCCTTGAAGTGTCCATGTAACATCTGACAACGATCGCTGTAAGCTGGCCAGGCTTGCTTAGCTACGCTAGGCTCATTGCTACTGAGTTCACGTTGCTCTCGGAGGAAGCTCCCCAGACTTGAGTCCCCCTGCCCCCAAGAGAAAACAGCAAAGCACCTTTTTATTCAAGACAGTCCTGCTTCATCTGTAAGGAGGTGAGGTGGTCTTTCTACAACCCATGTTGGCGAGATCTCCACCAGAAACCAGGGCTCCGCTGTGCTAATATGAAAGATTGGTTGTAGGAGACTCAATACTGACCTTAAAGTATATCCTTTAGTGTTGACTCATTAGTGATTGGGACTGTGGGTTGAATACTGAAACTTTCTTATCAGAAGATTTTCATTCCTGAGTATTTAACCCTTCATCTTCAGGAATCTCAAATCATCCCTAGCCCCTTCTGCCTCAAACTGTGATTCCCCTTTCACATTCCTGGAAAAAACTATCCATTGGTGACTTTGCCTTTTTTTTTTTTCCTCCTAAGATGACAGAGAACCTATTTCTTTCTCACAGGTTTCTGCTATAATTAGTTTTGCTTACTCCTAGCTCTAACTGCAACTATCAAGCATATAAGGGCACATTAACTAGATATGTGAATGGATGGATGGATGAATGAATGAATAAAGATCTGGTTCGGGCGTGTGTGTGTGTGTGTGTGTGTGTGTGTGTGTGTGTGTGTGTGTGTTCACGAGGAGGCCAGAGGACACCACTGGCTATTTGTCAAGGGCTGGCCACCTTTGACAAGGTCTCTCACTGGCCTGGACCTTGCCCAGTAGGCTTGGCTGGCTAGCTAGTGAGCTCCTAGGGATCTACCTGCCTCTGCCTCCTCGGTGCTGGGATTCTGAGCATGCCACAACACCAGGCTTGTTTTACATAGGTTTTGGGGATTGAATCCAGGTCCTGATGTTTACTAGGTGAGCATTTTACCAACTAAGCCATCATCCTAGCTGGGATTCTGACTTTTCATTAACACTGATCAGTCCAGGTGAGGCGAGCAGAGCTCACACATGGGTATACCTTGTCCACTTCGTTCAGACTTACAAGGTGGGCTGCATGTGAAATGTCAGACATCCACGGTGGCCAACAGAAGCCTGGCCCTGGATGGAAGCTTTCCCGTGAGCAGCTCTCTGAGTGGCAAATCCTCAGAACAACGGTGCTAAAGAGAGACATCATGCCAGAAGCTTTCATGTCTCAGAGCAATGAGAACAGAAGCCAGGAGTGTAACAAAGGCAAGCTTTATCCCTTTCCAACCAGGCAGAGGCCTTCCCAGTGAAGTCACTGCCCACTCCCTTCCCAGTCACTCTGCTTGCCTCACCTTGAAAAATCATTGTTCTGCAGATCATGGTAACTGCATTAACTTCACACTGTATCATGTCAGCTAGGTTCCCTCCACTTCTCCCTATCTCTACCTCTGTTTCCATGTACACTGAAGGATGTGGATGTCACAGCACCTTCTCAGACCAGAATGCAGCAGCTGCTGGCCTGGGTGCTCCATCCACTATTTTCTAGAAAACGACTTAACCTGGGCAGACAAAAGATCCCTGCTGTCCTCTAGAGCCTGTCCCCATACCAGCTCAGGATGCCTATCCTTCAAATCCTTCTGCAGAACCATGCACTAACGGAGGTCCTACAGCTGTAGACTTGTATGATTGCCAAACTATTATAGCTTTTATCTGTTCAGTTACATGAAGGGAATGTGGCCACTGTACCTCATCTTTGAGATATCTCACTTCTCCTCTTCCCCCTCCTCCTCCCCCTCCCCCTCCCCCTCCTCCTCCTCCTCCTCCTCCTTCTCCCCTCTTTCTGTGTATGGTGTATATGGGTGCATATATGGTATACATGTAGAGATTCATAGTCAAACTCCTGTGTGTCACACCTTTTCTTTTTTGAGATAGAGTCTCTCATTGAACCTGGATCTTGCCAACTGGGCTAGGCTGGTGACTAGTGAGCCCCAGAGATCCTCTGTCTTTACCTCCCTAGGGCTGGGATATAAGCATGTATGCCTCCATGCCTGGCTTTGTGTGTGAGTACAGAGAATTGAACTGGGGTTCTTGTTTGTGTACCTTTATGGTTTTGTGTACTTTGTGGGATGAACTCCCTCTTATTTCTTTTAGGAAGAAAATAGAAAACTGGAATTTTTTTGGAGGGAGTGGAACAGTAGTGAGGTATGATTTTCTCAAGGTTCATTGTTTTGCAGTGCTGGGAATGTCCCTGATAGCCACACCAAGGAATTAAAATTCCCCTCTGAGAACACTGAGATGTTACCTATTCCAGCTTCCCAACTGGAATACAATGCATTCCACATGTGGCACTTAAAACTTCCTGATAGCCATATTTACAGAAAGCAAAAAGAACCAGATGAGACATTTATAATGAATTTTATTTAACATGTCAGCAAAGTATTGCCATCTCCAGCTGTGCTTGATATAAGACTCACTGAGATGTTCCTTGTTCTTTTAAAAAGTTAATTCATTCATTCATTTTATGTGTATGGGTGTTTTTCCTGCACAATATGCAGGTCTGTGAACCATGTGCATGCCCAGAAGAGGGCATCCAGTGCCCTGAGATGAGTTATGGACAGTTGTGAGCCTCCATGTGGGTACTGGAAATTAAACCTGGGTCCTCTGGAAGAGCATCCAGTGCTCTTAGCAACAGAGCCATCTCTTCAACCCCTTCTGTTATTTTGTTGTGTTACATCTTTGAAAGATCTTATCCTCTCAGCACATCTCCCTGAAGATTAGCCATACTACACATATTCAGTGGCCTCACGTGGTTAGGGTCTACCATCTTAGGCTGAGCAGGTCTTCACTGCAAACTAAACAAACCCATGACCAGCAAATAGAAACGTAGTTGATAACTAACATTCCATCCCCCATTGCCACTTGGAGAAATTATGGGGTTATGAAGTCAGTTACTGACTGACCTCCTATGGTCTGCTGTGGAGCCTGCACTAAGAGGGACACGTGATTTTTCCAAAGTTACAAAGGCAGGGAGAAGTAGAAGCAAGATTTGAACCCAGATTTCCTGGCTTCACACCAGATACTTTCAAGCATTCCCACTGATCACAGCTCACAAGTGCTTTTGCTGTTAGGGTATAGCAGTCATGGCCCAAGTTGTCTCCATGTGTGAACATGAATAATGACTTTTATTTGGTTGCGATTTTTAAGAACATCCCATATTCATTAAAAATACCTAACACTTAAAGATTAGTAGATATAAATAATCCACAGACCACATAGTCTATTTTAATTAGCTGTTATAAATATGTATGAGTGACATACTATAGCTTAATTTGTGTTAATTTCAACCCATATTTGTGCCATATATTTTGTGACTTGTCCACAACTTAAATTTTTTGGTTTCTTTCCTATTTTCTTTTTACAGGAACTTTAATTTTAGAATAAAGATCTAATTTTCTCCAGATTTTTGGATAGCCTCCCAGATCCAGAAAGGCTTTGCCTATAGGGTCAAAACATCTGGATTAAAAAACCACAATTGCTGGATCCAACTGGCATTCTGCTTCGCAGTCTTTGACAGGGATGGGGAAAGACATGAGGAGACTCTCCCTGTTTGAAAAGTGCAATACGCCAGGATCCAGAGTCTTGAATGTTGATCCCAATTCTGCTAACATCTTGTGGCTTTCCCCCACCTTGCAACTCAAGTTTGCTCTAAGTTCCTAGAAGGACTAGTAAGTTGGTCCTTAGTGTCAGCTTTACAGTCTACCTGAAGATGCAATAGTAACTTTTGTCCATTTAATCAGGTAAAGGGAGTACAAAGAAAGAGTACAGGGTGTATACCTAAAATTAGCGCGGGGGTGGGGGAGACAGAGAGAGAGAGAGAGAGAGAGAGAGAGAGAGAGAGAGAGAGAGAGAGAGAGAGAGAGAGAGAGAGAGAATGAGTACTCACTTCAGCTCTACCGTGGACGAAGTAAGAGGTTAGAAGAAGACACTTGAGAATCTCATTGTCTCTGAAAACCGAGGATAATGATGGTTGTTGCCCTCTTATTGCAAATGCACCCACAGTTTTCTTGCTCCCTTTGCAGTACACAGAATTTTAAAGTGATTCCCCATGCTGTACCTGTAAGTTGCTTCTAATGAACAGAAGATGGTGAAGGTGTTGGAAATCATGCTATGATTATGTCATGCTATGATTATACTGTGTCTCTGGCAAAGATGAAGGGATCTTGCAGACATAGTTAAGGTCTAGAATAAGCAGCAGAGGGGAGATGTTCCTGTGTGCAGCCAACCTGGTCTGAGGCTATGAAAAGGGAGCCTATTGGTGGCAGAAATAGCCCTTCTTTCTGTCTTGCTGGATCTGAGGAATCAGCCCCTGTCAGTTCTACATCTGCAAGAAAATGAATTCTTCCAACAGCAGATGAGCTTGGAAGAGGACTGGAGCCTGTCTCAGAGGAGGTCTCAGAGGATGTCTCATGCCAGGCTGACAGCTGGAACTCAGTCTTGTGAGGCCCTGAGCCAGGGACCCAATTAACCAGTTAAGTGTGCCTGAACCCCCAAACCATTCTAACAGTGATTTAGACTTACTTCTTTTTTACCCTTTTCTGTGTGTGTGTGTGTGTGTGTGTGTGTGTGTGTGTGTGTGTGTATGTCTGTCTGTCTGTCTGTCTGTCTGTCTGTCTGTCTGTCCGTGCATGCTCCTCTGTGTTGGTGCACAGCATGAGGAGGTCAGAAGATGATCTCAGGTATCAGTTCTCACTATCTCACTTGAATTGGGACTTCTTGTTTGCTCCAGCATTTGCCAGGCTAGCTGTCTTGCAAGCTTCCAGGGAGTTCCCCAACTCTGCCATCCATCTCACCACAGGGCATTGGGATTACAGATATGCACTACCTTGTCTAGCTCTTCCATGGGCTCTGGCTACCTGAATTCAAAAGCAAAAGCTTTTCCCACTGAGACATCTTTCAAGCCTCTGACTTTTTTTTTGTAACTTTATGATAGTATGGAAGTGAGGAACTTGACTTCAGTGCTTGAATTTTTATCTTTTCCTGGCATATCAATCTATGGTCCAGTAGTTTCTGGGCAGGAACCTACAACTCTTGGTCAGCCACACAATCTCAAGAGTGGGTGAATATCTGATACTCCAAAGTGGCTGTATTGCTGAGCTGGGGCATTTGCTTAGGCTACTTGATGAATTTTGGATTTAAGACAGTTTCAGTTTAAGATAGACTTGTTGTGATTGAGATAGCTGATATGGTCAACTTGATAGAATTCAGATTTACCTAGGAGACAAGTCTCTGGACATGTTTGTTAGGTAATATCTAGATTAAGTGAATTAAGATGGGAAGATCCACCCTAAGTGAGGGTGACACCATGTCATGGACTGGACTCTCAGACTGTATACAGAGGAGATAGCCAGCTGGGCACTGACAATTATCACTCTCTGTTTCCTGACGGCAGATACAAAATAAAGTAGAGAATGACTGATAAAGATACCAATATCAACTTCAGATCTCCCTACACATGTACACATACCTGTGTGAATACTCATACACCTGTACTTGCTAGGCATGCTTGAGACTCCGAGTTCCATCTCCTACACTACAATAAGCAAACACACATAGATTCATCAAGAGTGTTTATTCCAGAACAGGAAATCTAAAGGACATACAAGCCCGAGAGATGCAGAAGAAGCATGGCAGAATGATTGGCTTTCATCAGTTGCAGTAGGAGCATGAGGCTGCTTGCATACATCTATGTATATCAAGAAGGGGGAAAGGGGGATGCTGGAATTTAGCTGGTATCTTCCTTTTCCCTTGCACAGGATGATGTCACCAACATTCAGAGTGGTTCTTTCTGCCTCAGTTAATTTTCTCTGAAAATGCCCTCAAAGGTGACTCTAAATCTAGTCTAATTGACAATGAAGATTAACCATCACACAATCAGCATCATGGAGAAATTTTTAGCTAGAGTTTGGAAGATTCAACCAAGTCACACATTAAATTTAACTCAATAAGCTGTTTAAATGACTCTCTAATTTATCTGCCCCCCCCCCATGTGTGTATCCATTCATGTGTGCATATCTGTTCTGTCTTGTTTTGAGAGCAAATCCAGGTAACGGGAAGAAAGTAAACACATGCCCATCTTGCTTTGCATCTTTAGTGCTTTGTGAGTGAAAGCCTTGAAATGGCCAAAGGTTGTCATTTGTATTTCCAGATGAGAATCTGGAACTCAGCCATGTCAGTTTAGCTGCTCAAGGCCTCCTAGATGGTGGGGATACAAGTTCACAATGGGGCCACTCAGGGGATCCCTGGCTTCTGGGCGAGGACCTCCTGGGCAAAGATAGGACCCCCAGCCTTTGGTGTGGATGTTTCTCACACGGCCTTTGGCTCCACTTTTCCTTCTTCCTCTGGCTCTGTGCCAGAGGCAGCTCCCCAGACTCCACTCATGTGTACTTTGCTGTCTTCTCATTGGGTCCAGCCAGTGGTAGATTAGATGTACACATATTTATTCTCCTCTTGTCCTCCCTTGGCAGGACTTTGTGTTGGCCATTGTCCCCCACTGTGATGGCTGGTTCTACTTGTCTACTTGACATAATGCAGAACCAATTAGTGAGAGAGTCTTGAAGTTTTGGTTGTGAGCCATTAACAGCTGAGCTATCTTCTGTAGCCTGAGAAATAGAGTATTAATGAAGAATTATCTAGATCAGGTTGGCCTGTGGTCATGTCTATGGAGGATTTTCTTATTTATGTTAATTCATGTGGGCAGACCTAGTCCACTTTGGACAGCATCATTCCCTAAGCAGAGGATCCTGAACTATGTAAGTGTAGAAGGCTAGCTGAGCACTAAGTATGTGTGCCTTTCTCTCTCTTTGCTCTTGACTGTGGATATGTATGATTAACTGCTTTAAGTTCCTGCTGCCTTGACTTTTCAGAAGGCACAGACTTTAACTTGGAATCATGAACTGAAATAAACCTTTCTCCCCTAATTGCTTTTTGTTGGGGTGTTTTTATTTTTGTTTGTTTGTTTTTGTTTTTGTTTTTGTTTTTTTGAGACGGGGTTTCTCTGTATAGTTTTGGTGCCTGTCCTGGATCTCATTCTATAGACCAGGCTGGCCTGGAACTCACAGAGATCCTCCTGGCTCTGCCTCCTAAGTGCTGGGATTAAAGGCATGTGTCACCACCACCAAGCTCTTGGGGGGTGTTTTTAACACAGCAACAGAAAGGAAAGTAGAACACCTCCATAGAGCACAGTTCCTATGGTGACAGCTCTGTCCCTTGGCCACTTCAGCTTGCTGCTTCTAGTTATTGCTGCTGTCTTTGGATGCTTCCATTTTCTTTAAGAAACTTCTGATCCCTGTTTACTTCTTTATAAGAAATCTATTCATTAGTTCCCTTCTAGGATTTCTAACTAAAACTCTATCATACAATGCCATGCTCCTTGGTTGGCTTGGTGTCTGCTGGCTAGCTCATTGACAGACTCCCTGTGGCCTCTTTTAGAGTCTTTGTGTTCTCTGCTATATGTGAGTCAACTTAAGGATGTGAGGCTTGGTGATCAATTAGAACATGAAAATCAGTTAGAAATGCTGGGAAGCTAAGGTGGAAAATGAGGTGCCTTATAGGCTGGCTTACTGGCTGCTTTGAGGTCACAGAAAACCTACTTTGAGGTCACAGGAAACCAACTGTGAAGTTATTCAGCCATGGAGTGTGACTTCAGGCATGTATGTCCTTTGTGCCTCAGTCTCCCTATATTAAAAATAATGTAGCTGGGTCCAGGATATAGCTAAGTGGTGGAGCATTTGCCTAGCATGGTGGAGGCCCTGAGTTCTGTACCCAGGGTCACAAAAAAAGAGTAATTAATTTGTAAATACAGAATATCTAGTGCAGAGACTCTACTAAAGGAACATGAAGAGAGTGGGAAATGCAGGCAGTTATCACCCTCAGTGTTTGTATGAGGCATGGCAAGTGGCACCAGGGTACTACAGGGTACCACCAGGTACCACAGGCTGTAGCTCCTGGATGATAAGGCCACAGGTGTACAAAGCTTTCTTGCTTACTAGGAGTTTCCTTTCTCCTTTATAGTTTTCTCTTAGCTGAAAACTATTTTAATCCTAGGCCATCGGCCTTATGCTCAGGAATGCCTACACACAGAACTGCTGTGTAAACTCAGTGAAGGGTGTGCAAGGAAAAAGTTATTAAAATAACTATCAATAAATTTTTTTCTGCTTTGAGGAGTAGATGTGGGAATGTGGGGCTTAGATAAAAGCTTAGCATCACAGTCCATTTTTTTGTGCTATAACAAAATATCTGAAACAAGGTAATTTATAAAAAAAAAGGACTTATTTTGGCTGATGGTTCTAGAGCCTGGGAAATCCAGGGACAGGGGACTGCAATGCACTTGGCACATAGTGGGAGGGGGGCTTCAGGGTACGTGGTTACATTGTGGAAGGCATTATGTGGGGAAGCAGAAAACATCCCAGCTCTGCCTCCTTTCCCCACTTCTCTCTCCTCTTCTTCCTCAGTTCTTCCTCCATTTCCTCTCCCTCTTACTTCCTCCCCCTTTCTTTCTCTTCCTTATCTTCCTCCTTCTCCTCTTCTCCCTTTTTAATTGTATTTAATTATTTAGTCTATGTGTGGAGATCTAGAGACAACTTGGAGGAGTTGGTCCTACTATGTCCACTCTGGAAATCAAAGTCATCAGGTTTGACATCGAGTGCCTTTATGTATGGAGCAATCTCACTGCCCCTCTCTTCCTCTTCATATATAATGCCATCACGGGGGTCCCATCCTCCCAGCTTCATTTAATCCTAATTACCCCTCAAAGATACTGCCTCCACACACCATCGACACATGATTTGTGGGGCTTAAATTTTACCATAGGAAAGTGAAGAATTAAGTCACACCATAGTACATGGTTTAAAGGAATATGACCCATTTCTTCACATGTAAAGTCTTCCTCAGTGGAGGAGTTTGATAATATCAATTTCATCTTGATTTTTTAGGGATTAGGTTTGGGTATGAGACATTGGGGCTATCAGAGAAGTTTTCTAGACTGACTGACTGAGCTTGAATCACCGTGCGATTAGCTGGTATGCAGTTTGCAAACAATGTGTGGAAAATACTTGTGTTCTGTGTGACCCAGTGGGAGGGAGATGGTGCCATGACTCACCAAGGAAGAACCACATTCATCAGGATTAAAGTTCAGTGATAGAGATCCAAAATTCCTAGCCTAGAAATCATTATGAGCCTTGGGGGCTGGGGAGGGTAGGGGTAGAGATGGACTAGCTTAGAAGGGGTTGCCTCATAGATTTCCAGTGGCTTGGTAAAGAGAGGACTTCCCAATTTCAAATGACATACTCCAGATAGTTGGTACCAAGTGTGATTTCTTGGCTGATACTGAAAGGACATGGCCAGCTTCTATCTATGCAAAGTTTCATGGAATCTTCCTATGGAACCTCCTTGAGGAAAGTGATCTTGTTCCCATCTCATTGAGCCCTGGCATTCTAGTTTGATTCTAGTTTGCTGTGGTAAAACACTGATCAAAAAAGCAACTTGAAGAGGAAAGATTTTATTTCGATTATACTTTCAGGTCACAGTCCATTTCAGGGGTAGTTACAGCAGAAACTGGAGGCAGGAACCATGGAGGAACAGTGCTTGCTGGATTACTCTCTAGATCACTGTCTGATAAAACTCCAGACTTGACAGTGGTACAACCTACAGCAGGCTGGCCCCTCCTCCATCCGTTAAGATTATCAAAAGAGTTCTTCACAGACGTGTTCATAGACCAACCCGGTAAAGGCAATTACTCCATGGAGACTCATTTCAGGTGACTCTGTGTATGCTGAAATGACAGTTAATGCTAACTAGGATCCTTAGAGAGACTAAGTAATTTTCCTTTGATTTGAGCTTACATGTGTCAAGATTTCAATGTTAATACTGATTAAGACTATAAACAACAGCTAAAAACACCAGCAGCCCCTAATGAGGTATTGGCCATGTTCCAAGTGACTACACACACACACACACACACACACACACACACACACACACACACGTATACGTATACGTATACGTATATGTATATGTATATCATTGGTCCCTGGCTTAGAAATGAAAATTATTCTCTCTCTTGCCTCCTCACCACTTAACACCTGTGGGTTGATTGTATATGTCCCTCAATTACCTAATTATGGATGCCATTTGTTTATTATTGTGCCTGTATGAGTGTGAATGTATGTGTTTATGTATATGGGTGTGCACATATGTGTAAATGTATGTGAAGGCCAGAAATTGACCTCAGCTGTCGTTCCTCAAGACACCATCCACATTGATTTTCTGAAGCTGGGTCTGTCACTGGCCTGAGACTTGCTGCTTTGGCTAGGCTGGCTGCCCAGGGATCTGCGGGTGTCTCAGCCTGTCTCCAAGGCTGGGGTCACTAGGACACACAACCACATATGGCTTTGATTTGGATGTAAGTTCTGGGGATTGATATGAGGTCCTTATGCTTTCACAACAAACACTTTGTGGGCTGAGCTATCTTTTCAGCTCCAGGGAACTGTTTAAAATAATGTTATATTTTAAAATAATCTGAACACAGGGAATGGAGAAAATTGAGCCTATTCAGTTCCTCAGGAGATCTCTCATCAGTGAGAGGTAGAGGTAAATATTATAGCATTCTTCATTCTGGGGCAAACTGAAATGACAGAAGATATAAAAATCAGTATGCTGATCCCTTCATTAATAGCTTTCTCCATGACTACACTTTCTACCCTGTTTGCCATATTGGCATTTTAATTTTCCAAGGCATTCTGACACTGTATTACCTGGTAACGTCTCCCTGTGGGATGCTGATAAAAATGCATGTGTGTGTTATCTGGCCCCAAGAATGATGTGCATGTGCTCTGTGGCTATCAGAAAGGGTGAGGTCTCATTTATGGCATCATTTATGACTTAGATTCGTTTCTATGGCTGGGTTTGAGGCCCAAATTAGACTCTGACTTAAATGAGGGGATGTCTGATTTGGTCCACATCATGGCTTGACTCTGGGTGTCCCCCACAGATCTAGCTGGTCCCCAGCCTGAATTTTAGGGGAATGCAGGGCTTAGTTGTGAAGGTGGGTCATTGAGGATGTATTTTTGTGGGTGATGGTCAACCCTGCTTCCAGCCTGAACTCTCTGCTCCTTGATCTGGGGTTCCTGCCCTAACTTCCTTCAGTGATGGACTGTGAACAGGAAGTTATATGGTGAAATAATTCCTTTCTTCCCTTAAGTTGCTTTTGGTCAGTGCTTTACCACATACACAGAAGTCAAACTAAGTCACCCAGTGATGAGACAAGCATCTAATCCAGTCATTTCCTGTTTCCCAACTTTCTAAGGGAATAGATTCCCTGCCTGAGCATCCCACATTAGTCTAATCCTTTGTGACCCATTCCATGCTTCAGCTTGCTTTGTCCTTTCTGACCATTAGACTACCCTGAGGACTGCTGCCCCTGGGTCCTCTCCCATATTTCTCCCACTGGGTCTGACAGATACTGGTGAGGAAAGGGTGGCTTTTCGGTCAGGAATGTCTGAGGCTGAATCTCTGCTTTTCTGCTTCTCAGCCATACAATTGTGGGCACTTTGTACTTTATCCTGATTTTTCTAACTGGGAAATTCATCTAAGTGGGACTGTGAGCCTGGCTGGGCCCACTGAGAGGAGGGTAGACATATAAAGTACTGTGATGATATTTTATTTGTGCTAAAATGTGGTGATATTTTATTTGTGCTTTAATAAATAAAGCTTGCCTGGAGATCAGAGGAAAAAGCCAGCTACAACACAGAAGTCAGGCAATGTTAGCACACGCCTTTAATTCTATCATTTGGCAGGCAGGATCTCTGTGTGTCCATACTGGAAACAGAGCCAGGTGTGGTGGCACACGCCTTAAATTCCAACACTAGTTAACCACAGAGGTCTGGAGGTTGGTACAGACAGACAGGAAGAGACAGAGCTGGGCAGGAAGAGGAAGTGATGTAGCTGGACAGAGAGAGCAAATCAGATGGCAGAACAGCAAGGCATATAGGTGTGGGTAGACAGGTAGATAGTCATATTTGGAAGTTGCCGAGTTGGTGAGGTAAGGTTAGCTGTGGTTTTCCCTAATTCCCTGAACTCTCTTCTCAGGCTTTCACCCTTATATCTGGCTCCGTGTTTTTCATTTAATACGACTGTTTAGAAATTCATCAACAAAGTACCCCACTGATGTTGGCATACAGTGACATCATAATTTACTTTTTTTTCCTAAAAATTCCTTCCCTTCTTATGTCCACTCGGTTATTCCTAGATTACGCATGGTTCAGAATAGCAGTTGCCTCCGTTGTTATCTTTCTCCCTAGCACCCAACACTGCAACCTTGGCCTGGTTCCCCAAGATGTTGCTGTACTTATGGGTATAAACAGCAGTAGTTGTGTGGAAGCCACTGCCTGTTACAGTGCAGGGTACATTGTCTTGGATGCTTAATGCTCAAAGAGGAGACAGAGTTGGCAAAACCTCTCAGGAATCCTGTTTCCTACACCCGTGTCACCTTGCTAACATCTGCCGTTCTCTGCTTGATGCTGTCTGTGAGAGCTCACCCTTTCACTGGCCTGCTCCAGGTATTTGGGGTCTCTCACGGTTGCTGGAGAATTGTTTGCACTGCCCCTCTTCTGTGCTAATAAAGCCACCTTGAATCAAGGAAGGAGTCAGTGATTGTCTGACCAGGATTAGTCATAGAGATGTTGAAGGCTGGGGAAGTTGGATAGAGAGAGACAGGAGGGGCTGAGGGAGATATCCAGGATTTTTGGACTGGAAAAATGTGGAGAGCAGTGTCAGCCGATTGTCTCTTTGCTGTCCTTGGTTTTATCAGGATTTTATCTCAATTTATGACTCCCCAGTTTTCATTAATACTAGAACAACTTAGGTAAACATAAGATCTCACTATTATAAGTTTTCTTTTTAGCATGAGCTGATATCTGCTGTACCAGGCTATCTTTTGGGCCACCAACAAGCTCCCAAATCATAACACAGAGACTTATTATTAGTTATGAATGCTCAGCCTTATCTTATGCTTGTCCCACTAGCTCTAATAATTTAGCTTGTTGCTCGTCATCTATGTTTTGCCTCAGGACTTTTTACCTTTCTTTCCTTCTGTATATCTTATTTTCACTGCTTTTCATGTCTGTTTGTCTGTCTGTCTGAAGGCTGCCTGGCTTCTGGCCCTGGGTGTGTCCCTCTCTTTCTCCCTCATTCTCTTCTCCTTCTTCTCTCATTCTTTCCTTTAGAGCCTAGATTTCTCCTCCTATTTATGTAACAGAATTTTCCCAAGGGCCTGTCCTGAGAAGATTCCTCCCAGAGTCCTGGGGAAGATGCTATGTCCGGCAAGGAGTTATCTGCGGGAAAAGAATCTACGTACACCATGCTCTTTCGTCCGTTACTTTATTTCCCTATAACAAATGTCTATCTACACAGCTTCAGCTCCATTCTCACATTCAGCTCCTCTCTGTACCTAATTTTCCTGTCTTCTCATAGTCCTAATTAAGCTCCTATGCTTTTGACCTCATCTTCACCCTCTGTTCCTTCGTCCTTCATCTTTTCTTCCTTGCTCCTTACCCCTGGCTCTGAGAAACTCTGTCTTCTCTTCTCTCCGGCCATGCGGCTCTGCCTACCATCTACAGAAACTCTCCTTGTTCTCTTCTCCTCTGGCCACATGGCTCTGTCTGTTCTTTCTCTCCCTGACGCATGACTCTGCTCTGGCCAGGAAATCTGCCCCAGTCTTTACTGAACCTGGTTATGCAAAAAGCCCTATTGTCTTGAGTCAATAGCTCTGTGATGCTACTAGGTCTGAAGGAAGGGGATGGTCTGAGCTTTGTTTGCACAAGAAACAAAGCTATGCATCCGCAGCCAGCTGTCTCCTAGGCTCTGTAGGGGTGTTAGTTACCTAGTGGATCAGCAGTAGGTCTGAGAAGCTAAACTGTTCACCAATGGCCTAGTAGTATATGGGCCTACAAGAATTTCATAGCAGAAGAGAGCTGAAATATTAAAAACTGAATAACACCAAATATTCCTTGATAAATGGCTTCCTCTAGAAAAATGCCTTAAAACATCTAGGTATAGCTTTAATATACAGCTGAATCTCTAGAATATATTCTTGTGGCCCACAAGATTTATTCTTTCTGCCTGCCAGCTCCACCTATCCTTTCTCTGCCTAGCTATTGGCCATTCAGCTCTTTATTAGAATAATCAGATGCCTTAGGCAGGCAAGGTGAAACAGCAGCACATCTGTACATAATTAAGCATGTATCCTTACATTGTTAAACA
This sequence comes from Peromyscus eremicus, assembly GCF_949786415.1. Classification (NCBI taxonomy): domain Eukaryota; kingdom Metazoa; phylum Chordata; class Mammalia; order Rodentia; family Cricetidae; genus Peromyscus; species Peromyscus eremicus. The sequence goes on along the minus strand of NC_081418.1, from coordinate 123,453,359 downwards.
AATATAGCATAAACAAATATAACACACCTTTACACAGTTAAAGTAATATTCCATATCATAAACAAATGTGACACATCTTTGCCTGCTTAAACAAATATTCCACAACAATCTGCCTCTCTGAAAATGTCACTCCTCTGTCCCTTTCTTGCCTTCATAATGTATCTGAAAGGCTTTGCCCTTATACACGTGAAGATAGTGAACTATTAGAAGACTGTGATCAGGGCTGGGGAGACAGCTCATTTGGTAAAGTGTTCACTTTGCAAACACAGGACATGAGTTCAATTCCCAGAACTCACATGTAAAATAGCCAGGCATGGTGGGACTTACATGTAAGTCCAGAGATGGTGAGATAGAAGGCAGAGACCAATAGATGCCTGAGGTTCACTGGTCAGGTAGCCTAGCCTACTTGATGAGTTCTTGGCCAGAGAGAGATGCTGTTTTAAAAGAAAAAAAAAAACAAAAACAAGATGTAAAATGTCCAACAAACAATAACCTGAGGTTGTCATCTGTTCTCTATACACATGCACACATATGTGCACATGTACTTACTTGCACACTCATAAATATGAACACGTGCATGAACACACACACACACACACACACACACACACATATGCATGGAAACTGTGACTGTATCTTCAAGAGGTCTTTCCCCTATTTCCCTCCAGGTATAGACAGTTTTCTTTCTCTTAAGTGTGTTCCATGATATATCCCACTTTGTGAGATGTCACTCTTACTTCCTATCTTGGTGGGCCATGCTACAGTGTACAGAGCAGTAAGAGCACCTGCTCATAAGCCAGGCGGACTTGGTTCAAATCTCTGTTGGCCACCGGCTCAGTTCACCTACCTATGAAACAGAGCAGCCTGACCAAGCTCCTGGCACTGGGCATGTGGGTCACATGTGCAGAAGTCTGTAGAATATGCATTCCCATGCCTAGCCTGGAAAATGCAAGTGAAGGCTGATTTGCTAATTGTCAGGTAGGGAGCGATCATTGTGCTTGTTTACCTTAGAAAAATCTTCTTAGTGACCTTGAAGGCTGTACTCAGCAAGGGTGTAGGGTCTTTCTTCCTTTGTGATAATAAAAATGGCATTAATTAAGTATCCCCCCTTACCCCATTAGAGTCACACACATTTGGAGGAGGTTTGGATAGTTTACAATGGTCACTTTAAACACATCAGTTCAAGGCAGGTTGCAATTTGAAAATCATCATTCAGACTTCCTTTGGCTAACCCTGGGCGTTGTGGAGACTGCTGGGGAAGCAGTGGAATGCCCAGACAGCCATGGGCAGTACTCCAGAGCAGCTGAAAGATGAGTGTGTCCATGGCTGATGCACAGGCTATGTAGACACCAAATCCCCTGATGGAGTCCAGCAATGCTTTGTTGATGATCATCCTTCTGGAAAGACCAGATGAGCTCACCCAGAAGAAGGGGCGGGTGAGAGATTTCAGGAAAGATTCTTAGTTATCAGAAATCAAGTTGTAAAATCTCTGGGGGTGGGTAGGGACTCCTGTTGATGTCCCCACTTGTTGTCACAGCCCCAGACACATGGCTTGGTGGTGATGTCATCTGACATGAATAGAGACTGCCAAATAGATCCTGGATTGTGATGGAAGGTAAGAGGGACGTGCAATTTGTGTACCACATGAGCATGGAGTGAGTCATGCTTTCCAGTAGGGCATTATCACCTATCCTAGCACTGACTCCAACTCCTCAAGATATTCAAAAATAACTATCATCTATCCCCGAAGAACTCACTCTTTCCAAGCTAAGATCTGACTCGGTGTAGTTAGGCTCATCTTTATCATGAATGCAAAATACCTTCATCTGACTCAGTTAAACACACATAACCAACCTCAATCTCTTAGTTCGTTCATTCATTACTTCCATCAATGGAAACATCTATTCATTCATCTGGTCTACTCTTGTTCCATGCTTCATTCCATCTGCCATTCTATGGGTCCATTAATTGTCCAGTCTTTCACTAACTGGATGAATAACTGCTGTGCTTTCTTTCTATGCACCTTACTGTGCTGGGCATTGGGTGAGAGGCAGTGAAATAAGACACACATAGGATCGGCTATTCTGGGGGAGACAGACCCTGTAAACAAGTAATTACAACAAAAGGTGATAAATGGGGAGCATCGTGACAAGGAGGGTAAGAGCCTTGCAGCAAAAGTTCCCTTTGGCCGGAGATTTAAAAGTTTTCTATGACCCCAAAGTTGAGATTCCAGTGGCTTAGCTTCTGGAGTGTCTACATAAATAACGCCAAACACTCCTACATTAGAAAGAAGAGAGAGCATTTGTGCCATTTGTGCCAGGTGGCTGGGCACAGAGCCAAGCCCTCTACAAAGATAGTCACATTTAATCCTCCCAACAATCCCGAGTCTCCCCATTTCACAGATGAGGAAGCTAAATCTCCGAAAGAGCAGGCAGCTTGTCCACTAGGAGTGGAGCCCTGGTCAGTCTGATTACATACTCTTTGTTGTCCTGGTCCCCTGAATGGGAAAATTTTGACACAGGCTATCAAGAACTCAGGGTAGGAAGCATCTTTTGACCTTAGTTTACTCCTAAGATTCCATAATAAGGTGCCCACCCCGTGAGAACAAGTGTAAGAACTTAGGGTGATCGGGCCAGAGAGTATTTGGGGGGTAAGCCATGCTTCTGCCTCCCAGGAAGAATGAGAAAGCTTTTCGGGAAGTTCCTTGCAATCACGGAGAGACCTTAAGCAATCTAACCCAGAAACGAATCAATCTTAGGCTCATGTGCACATTTTGAATGTTGCTAGGATAATGTAAACCAAACTAGCAAGCTTAATGTCCACATGACATCTTCATTTGGTTGTAAAGCAATCTATTACACACACTCTCCTTCCTTTACAAAGATAAAAAAAGAAGTGAGTCAGTCATTTTTACAAAAATAGTCCTGTATTTCAAAAGAAAACAAACTTTTTTTTTTCAAAGAATGTAAGCTTCTATTTTTTCCCCCTTAATTCCTTATGTCTCCTTCCTTCGACTTAGTGATATGGTCCATCGGTCCAGATGTTCGATCATTTTTGAGCTAATTTGGTGATGTTCCCATTTAATTTAGAAATGACTCATGCACAACTTGAGTCATTGCCTATGTCTGGCTGAAGTTCAGGACAGTCACTGAAGGTGATGGTGACTAGGGCTTGCCCATGAGTGACCTGCCTTCTGTTACTTGAGAGGTGACTGAACGGCTGCAGTGACTCTGGTGGCGTCAGTGTGACTGTGAATACCATGGTTAGCTCCCTTCATAGCTGCTCTTCTGTGTCCCATGTAGTCTGAGATGTATCTGTGCTCACGGGCACTGCTCATCCTGTACTGCTTATTCCAAGAAAGACATGAACGATCTGTGCCTTCAAGTGTCTCCCTGTGGGTTCTTCTTGGCCATTCTGTAGTTATTAAAGACTTAGTCTATCAACCCCATCTCCAATGGGAGAGAGGTTCTTTTTGTGTGTGTATATTTATGCGTAGGTTGTATGGGGGCTAGAGACCAACCTTGAATGTCATTCTTCAGAAGGTATCTACTTGGGTTATTAGACAGGGTCTCTCTCAGGGACATGTGGCATGCTGATTTGGCTAGACCAGATGGCCAGGCAGCCGTAGGGAGCCTCCTGTCTTGACCTCCCCAGGCTGAAATTGCAGATGTGTACCACTACTCCTGGAGAACAAACTCAGGTCTTTGTGTTTACAAGGCAAGTCCTTTACCAACAGAGCTGTTTTCTCTGTGTTCTAGCAGGGTTTCTTTACCTGACATCTCAGTCATCACTGAAGCCGTCTCTCCTTAATGGTAAGCCTCAGAGTTAATTAATCTACTTCACAGCACTGTGACTATAGCATGCCATGATGGTAGTTAGAACTATTCTAGTGTAGTTCTCGAGGAACAGCCACCAGCACGCCTGTTACTATGAAGATGTGGGATTTGACACTTGATGCCATAGGCACGGGTTATATGTCCTTTATCTCTTCCATCTCTGCCCATCTTCCCTCCAATTCTATGTACTATATGCTGGTTAAGAAGAAATCAAGAATCACATAAGCAATGAAACTCACCTAGGGTCACACTGGTGACAAATTTCAGCGGCAAGATCTAAATCCACCCTTCCTAATTCTGTGCTATCCACCTCGACATCCATATTTCTTGTCTTCACCACCTATCCTGGCTGTTTTGTTGTTGTTGTTGTTGTTTTTAATCAACTTGACATAAGCTAGAGTCATCTGAGAAGAGGGAACCGCAATTGAGAAATGCCTTAATAGGACTTCATAGGATTGACCTGCAGGCAAGCCTGTGGGACATTTTCTTGATTAGTGATTGATGTGGGAGGGTTCAGCCCATTGTAGATGGTACAACTCCTGGGCAGGTGGTCCTGGATGTATAAAAAAGCCACAGTTTACCCTAGGACCAAGGAATAATTAAGAGCTGGCCATCCTAATATGTGTAGATGAAGTTTGAATGTCCCCACCTATGTAATATTCCTAAAGGTATAGCACGGAGATATAAGTAAGAAGAAAAAGTGAAAAACAAAAACAAAAACAAAAACAAAAAACAACAAAAAACAGCAACTAGAGAAACACTCATGAACTTGAAATTCAAACCTGACTTCCCATGTTGTTTTGAGACCATTTGTCATGGGTAGGAGGAGGAAACGTATTTTTATTCCATAGTATGTTAGCTTGATTTACGACTTGTACATATTTGGACATATATTACGTGGCCCCCTCTCCTACCCATTTGCTTCAACCCTCAAGTGGTAGGGATAGGCCTGTAAGCCCCCACTACGTAACCAGCTGTCCTGGCTTATTTGGGACTAAGGGGGTTTTCCCTCGGATGCAGGATTTAAAATGCTAACAGAGAAAATTCCAGACAAATCAGAGGGAGTTGAGTTGTTCTCTCTAGATCTGTTTATAATCTAATAAGGGCTACTAATTTGTAGATCTAGATATGTTAGAATTCTTATTTTGGGAACAACCACAATGAAACCACAACAACTTCTGTTTATGCTTTTATCTTGATATCTTAATAGATTTTCACTGATGATAGTCCTGCTCTCAGAGTCAGAAAGAAATCCAAGGTCATTTGGCTCCAGCCAGGCATCCTGTCTCCAGGGTAAGATGAAGCCTATGAGCAGTGGTGTTTGTAAAAGAGCCACTGCTTGCTGCCATGAATATTCACTGGCCACTTGACAAAGCCTCATCACAAGCCCTGCTGAACATCCAAGAAGATTCTTACTCCGTGGGCTTTTCTTCTGCAAGAACAAAGAGATGGGCAAGGTGCTATACAACACTAGCTATGTGGTCCTCAGTTCAGGCTTTATCACAATGAGAGAGCATGGCTCCTTTCTAGGCAGCCTGCAGAGAGCTAAGACTTCTGGGTGTTTCCAAGTGTTTGGTGACTGAAAAAAAATGATTAGGTGGAAAGGTCTTCATTCAGACTGAGAAAAACTAAAAAGTAGACGAAGCTAGTCAATCCATGAGGCTGCTTGTAATTTTTGATATATTTGGGAATAAGACATTCACTCATGCATTCATTCATTCATTCTCATTCATTAATTCATGCATTCTTTCAGGGAATGATACCAAAAGCAGTAATATCCCAAGCAAAGAATCTGTAAGATCAAAGTCCTTGTGGCAGGCACACACTTGTTTGACGAGCTGATAGCAGAGCCGAGGAATGGGCTGAGAGAGGAAAAAGGTGGACTAAGATGAATTTAGAGATGGTCAGGGGTCATGTCACCTTAGTGGTTACAGTAAATAAAGAGTTTAGGTTTTGGTAAGTGCATTGGAATGACCATGCAGTAGATGGAAAATGCCCCTTCCCCGAAGACACCCACATCCTATCCCTGAAATCATAAATGTCAGAAGACAAGACAAAGTCAGGCTTTGTGGAGTCCGGATGGTTAAGCATGTGGGGCACACAACGAAATCATGTACACACATCCCTGTTAAAGGGAGGGAGAGGAAGATAGGACATGGAGAACAGAGGGGAAGGCCATGCAATGGTGGAGGCAGGGAGTGAGGGATGTAGCCAGAAGCTAGCCAATAAAGGTGGCTTCTAGAAGGTGGAACGGGTCAGTAATAGGTTCTGGATCACCCAGAAGAGTGTTTTTAGCCTGATGAGATTGATTTTGGATTTCCAGCCTCTAGACCTGGGAGACAATAAATTCTTTTTTCTTAATCCACTTGTGGTTGGGGTCACTTCTCACAGCAGCTGAGGAAAGCCAGACCAGGAAGGTCTCAGCTTTCAGCTGGATTTCAAGCATCTTTGATGTCTGTTCTTCAGTGACCTCCTGGTGGCTTCACGGAGCAGAGAGCAGAGGGACAGGCATAGCAGTAGGGGATCGGCTGGGGGACCTTGCAGGTGTGCAGACAAGGTGTGATGGGCGGTAAAGACAAAAGGAAACAGCCGTCGGGATTTTCTATTGGCCGAGAGACTGTCATCAAGAAAAACAGACCGGGGATGGAGAAATGGCTCAGCTGGGGAAATGCATGTTGTGTAAATAATGAGGACCTGAGCTCAGATCTCCAGAACCCACATAAGAAAGTATGGTGTGTTTACCTGAAATCCTAGAGCTGGGGTGGAGGAATTGGGAGAATCTCCAGGCTTACTGGACAGCAGTGAACTTATTAGACGAATCAGCAAACTTCAGGTTTAGTGAGAGACCCAGACTTCAAAACTATGGTGAGATCCGTGGAGGGAGGCACTTGATGTTGATCCTTGGCCTCCACATATATGTGTACACATGAGCACACATACACATGTACCTATATACACTGCACATGCATGTACATACATCAACACACATACACACACACCCCAGATCAGACTCTGGAGTTACAAGTGATCTAATGTGATGCCTAGTTTTATGTCAACCTGACACAGGCTAGAGTCATTTGGGAAGAGGGAACCCCAAATGAGAAAATGGACCAGTTGACAAGCCTGTGGGACATTTGCTTGCTTGACTAGTGATGTGAGAGGGTCCAGCTGATTGTAGGCAGTTTCCACCTATGGGCAGGTGTTTCTGGGTGCTGTAATAAAGCAGACTGAGTAAGTCATGAAGAGCAAGTCAGTGAGCAGTGCTCCTTCATGACCTCTGCATTAGTTCCTGACTCCAGGTTCCTGCCCTGCAGGAGTTTCTGCCTGGTTTCCTTCAGTGATAGACTGTGTTACCTCTAAATATTAAGTGAATCAAACCTTTCTTTCCAAAGTTGCTTTTGACCATGGCATTTTATCACAACAATAGAAACGATAACTAAGATATTTAGTTTTAGGGTAAGTATGCTTTTTCATTCAGAACAAAACGAAACAAACTTTGAAAATATTTTTCTTTTTAATTATGTGTATGCATGTGTGTCTGTATGAACACATGAGTGTCTGTTGAGATTAGAACTGTCAGATCTCCTGGAGCTGGAGTTAACATCCAACATGGGTACTGGGAACCAAACTCAGATCCTTTGCAAGAGTAGAGCATACTTTTAACTGCTGAGTTATCTCTCCAGCCCCCACAACTCATTTTAAAAAGGAATCACAGTGGTAACCAGTTGAAAGTCAGCAGGCTCTGTTCCCATGAGAGTGGATTCATGGGCAATGGGACTCGGGATTTTCTTAGGACACCCTTATTCTCCTCATCAGGCCACCCCCTCTGCTTACAGGCAGCCTCCAAACCTTAGCAGGGATTAGATGGGTTGAAAATTGTCTGGTGATGCTTTCTACACCCCTTCAAAGGGAATTTTTGTGGCACTGTTGACTGTGGGAGGCATACACAAGATACTGCTTCAGTGCAGCATGATTGATCTTTTAGAGTGTCTCAAAGGTTTCCTGTGCTCGTATCCAAACTCCACCGTGCAGCTAGCTCAGTCTCAGAAAGAACACAGATTGGGTAAGTACAGCTTCAGGATGTCTGACTCATCTTACCAGGACATGGTGAAGGACAGCAGGTCTACACTTTCTTCACATGGGGAGCTTGGTAACACACATTTGGATTCAGTGGGTCTGTGGAGCCCAGAGTCTGCACTTCTTTCTTTTATAATTTATCTTTGTGTCTGTGTGTGGGGGCGGGCTCACATGTGTGATGTTGTGTGTGTATGTAGGTCAGAGGACAAGCTTGGGTGCTAACCCTTACCTTGCATATTTTTGAAGCAGTCTTTTTTTTTTGTCTCCACTGTGTGCATTGGGTTAGCTGGCCTGCAAGCTCCTGTGGATTCTCCTGTCTTCAACTCACATCTTGCCATAGGAGTGCTGGGATGATAGGTGCATGAAACCATGCCTGACTTCCTATAGGTTCAGGGAATCAGGTCTTGGGTCCATGGCTTGTGTGGTGGCCAGCTCTTTAAGCCATTAAGCCAACTCCCCAGCCTGGGACTTTGCATTTCTGATCAATGGTGGGAGAGATGCTCATGTAATTGGTACCCAGATCGCATGTGGAATACTGAGGTTTCCAGGGATAATGCTGAAACTTTTAAGACTCTGTGTGCCAAGGATGAGCCTGCCTTCAGCTCATCTGTTACCACATGTGTGAGAAAACACGGGGGGCCCTGGACATGTTCCCGGGCCCCCATATGATGGTCCAGCTCTGGTCCTGATTGAGCAGAGCCTTTTACATTGGAAAGCAGTGACACTCTGCATTCTCTGATGCTGAGCTCATCAAGGGCTCCCTGCCAAGTTCAACAGAAGCCAGCTTTCCAGACTGGGTTATGAGGAGGCCATGCTTTGCCAGGCAGGCGCCTTCCGACAATGCCAATTGCGGGCGAGACAACTTCCTCAGCTCAGCAGTGTGTGTCTTGCTTGGGACACCAGGAGGCCTGGCATGCCACTTTAGGCATGTTATTTCCAACACACAGGTCTGGCCATGCCCTGCCCCCATCCAAACCCTGCTCTGGTCCCTGCAGACTTCTTCCCTCTGGAGAAGTTCAAGCTCATTTGCCCATCTCCAAACTCCACTTACAGCTCCAGCCTCTGCCATCGTCTGCCTCTTAAATGGATGCTCTAAGAAAAAGGTTATTTATCCAACCATCACTGTCTCTTCTCTCCAGGCCCAAGATCTGACTGTTTAATTAAGAAACAACCCTCAGACTCAGGGAAAGGAATGCTATAGTACGAGGGAGGGGAACAAGCTTGGAGAGGCAGCATTACCTAGTGATTAAGGCTTTGGCACCAAGGCATATGCCGTTCCCATCTCAGCTGTGTGCCCATGGACCGTCTCTGGACCTCGGTTTTCTCATGTGTAAAGTGGAGAAAATGAAGCCTTTGTCTTGGGCCTGTTGAAAGGATTCAGTGAGACCACTCATTTGAAAGTCTTAACTTTGCTGTGGGTATTTAATCAATGTTCAGATCTGCAAGGTCTTACACAGGGTCCTGAGTTCAAGCCTCGATTGCCAGAAACACACACACACACACACACACACACACACACACACACACACACAGAGCTTTGGGGAGGCTCAGCTGGCGAAGTGCTTGCCTAGAGGAGGGACCAGGTTTGAATACCCATCATCCACATAAAAAGCGAGGCACAACAGTGGATATCTGTAATCCCACCTACAGGGGTGAGGGTGGATCCCTGAAGCTCACTGGCTAGCCAGTCTAGCCAATCAGTGAGAGTCAGGCTTGGTGAGAGACCCTGTCTCAAAAAAATAAGGTGGAGAGCAACTGAGAAAGATCCCTGGCTTTGACTTCTTGCCCCTGTTTGTACACACACATATGGCACACACATGTACACACCAACTAAATAAAAAATACAATCAAAAGCTCCACAATGGAACAGCAACTACTGACCACAACACTCTTTCCTTCTTCTTGTCCCCTTAGCTCTTCCTCAGCATCTTGGGGCCCCTGGAAAAGCATAGGTCCAGTGTTTCTTTGTAAGTACAGTTCCATGAGACTGGGGAGTCCTAATGGTATGCCTGAGCCTGATTTTGAAAAGGACCAATAGTCTGGGACTGTCCCTTTTGCTACATATCAGAAGCACTTTAAAAGGAAGAGAATGGAACCATTGAGGATTCCAGCCATTAGGCCAAATTGGAAACAAACAGGAATCTTCAGGTCCAAACATTTCCTCTACACAGCTTGTTTACCTTGGAGACCAAGGTCAACACAACTAGGTTTCAATGTCAATAACAGAAAGGTTGCAAGCCCAGGACAGAGCAAGCCTTTTATGAAGCTGGCTTTCAGAGCCACGGTTACCACCTTCCTTTCTACACTGGGGAAGGTAGCCTTGCTGTGGCGGTGTGAAGACGCTGGATTCCTGACATGATTATTAGAATGTGCGGTGGGGGTTAACAACCAGCTCAGTACAGATAGGATCTGAAGATGTGTATTTCCTAAGATCCCTCATAGTGCATCTGTGGGTTACACCAAGCCACATCAAAAAAACAGATAAAAGATGTCTCTGGCTAGAGATGTTCATCTACCTCATAAATACTTTTCTGAGTACCTAATATGTGTTAAGACATACAGACAGTAAATAGAACACGCAGACTCACCCTCTTCCCTGGGCCTCCCTTCTGGGTCAAGTGTATCTATAAGTTTTATAAAAATACTTGCTTCCCTGAGCCTGAATTCAGTGACACACAGGAGGGCTTGGGGGCGAGGGTTGGGGGACACAAGCCCTGAAGATACTCTCTCTTCTACAGCTTCTTATCTTTCTTCTAGACTATCACAGAAGCTCTGCATGCACGCACACTTGAACTGTGTAGACTTTAACCCTCTGTCTTGGAGTTCATCTTCCCTGCCTCCCCAGCTTCCAAGGGCTGAGCACAAAGCAAGGCTTCCTCTTTCTTCGTAAGGACTGGGACTTGCTAGCGCTCTCAAAGACCACCACACTCCAGAACTCAGACTGGGGTTTTAACTAATTCTCTCTCTCTCTCTCTCTCTCTCTCTCTCTCTCTCTCTCTCTCTCTCTCTCTCTCTCTCTCTCGACCAGGCTAGTCTCAGAGATTTGCTTGCCTTGCTGGGATTAAAGGCATGGGCCACCACTGCCTGGCTTTGAATAAACTTCTTTTCTCACCCTCTTCCTTGTCTCTAAGCTCTGAGAGTGAGATGTGCTACAATTGTGTCTTCCAGCCTGTCCTCGAGTGTCCCCATTTTTTTTCCTTGAAAGTACAGAGAGGCATGCCCACATAACCCTCCCCCACTTCTCTAAGCTCTGGGGCCTCTGATGGGCTCAGCTCTTTCCTTCTCCCCCAAAGGAAATGACTTGAGTAGTAGTTCTTCCCTTTCCCTTTCTGTAAAGACTTGAGTAGTATTTCTTCTCTTTCTCTCTCTGTAAAGACACTGGCCTTGTTAGATGCCTTAATCCCCTCCGCCCACTGTTTACCTTCTTATCTGAAAATATTACTGGATCTGCCAATCTGCCAAAGGAAACAGAGACATGTTTTTGAGGCTGGAGACTTACTTTTTGAGCCTGCCAGTATTTATAAGGCTTAAATGGCTTCTCTGTTCCTGGGGTCACGTGGGAGGAGCAAGAAAACTTTTACCAGCAGCTGGGTGGAAGCCAGAGGCCAGGCCGGGTCAAATCCCACAGAAGACCAGGACAGAGAGCAGGCTGGGCATGTGGGAGGAAGGAAAGAGGAGGTCCCACACATCTCGGCAGCTTCATGGGCTCCCTATTCAAACAGCCTGCTCCCAAAGCAACTGGGTCTTGTTATTCACCAGACAAGAGCTGAATGCTGTTTAGAAGCACATAATACACAAGAATGGAGAAAGTGCATTCATCCACAAGCTCAGGGGAGCTGCAGGCAGAAGGGGAGCTGTGGCGAGATTTCCTGCTTTTTAAATTTTTAACTATTTATGTATTGTATTGTGTGAGTGTTTTGCTTTCTTGCTTGTCTGTCTGTCTGTCTGTCTGTCTGTCTGTATGTATGTATGTGTACCTTGTGCATGCCCAATGCCTGTGGACATCAGAAAAAGATGTCAGATCCCTTGGGCCTGGAGATACAATTGGTTGTGAGCCACCATATGTGTGCTGGAATCCAGACCCAGGTACTTCGAAAAAAGCAGCCAGTGCTCTTAACCACTGAACCTTCTCTTCAGTCCCTACATTGGCCATTTTCCAGTTTTACTGTTCAGCAATGTTAAGTACACTTAGTGTTATGTAGCACTGTTTATATCTAGAATACTCCTTGTCTTTCCAACCTGAACCTCTAGTCCCTGCCAATCACCATCCTGGGTCATGCCTGTGAACATAACTCTTTCAGGGACCTTTGAAATAGATTTTTAAAACTGCTTCTCAGCTAAGGAGTGACTTGCTTCTTTTGTTTATTTTTTCTGTAATAGAACCCAGCACCTTCATGTGGCAGGCAAGCACTCAACCACTGTGCTATACCCCCAGCCCTTGATTTACCCAGACAGGATCTCTGTCTGTCTGTCTGAAGCTGGCTTTGAACTTGTAATCCTCTTGCCTAGGCCTCCTGATGTTGGGATGGCAGGACTATACAACTCTATCCAGCTGTGGTTTGTTTCACAGAGGGTCATTCTGGTGCTCGGTATCACCAATGGAATCAATTCCTCAACTGAGGTTCCCTCTCCCCTGATAACTCTAGCTTGTGTCATGTTGCCCAAAAGTGTGTTATTAGGTGCCCCAAGACTACAACACTGCTAAATGAGAGACCATGGTGGAACCCAGACACACCCAGAAGCCATGATTATTCATGAATGATGTTCCCAGAAATAAGCTCCGATGCTGGTACAGTGTAGTTGTGTTTGGGGCAGAGTTCATTCCCAATGTATATTCAGTGCTTCAGGGTTGCCATAGACACAGATGTTACCAGAGTCACATGCATATATGAGATTTTGGGTGTGTATCGTGGCTCCATGAAAGCCGTATTCTTCAGAGTACTCTTTTCATGGCTCATAATCACTTTTTGATGAACATGTTTGGACTGTAGTATGTTGACACTGACAACATGAAACATGGCCTCCTGACTAGGGAGATGGGTTCTGAAATGAGATAGGTTCCGATCTTGACTCTGCTGCTTATTGTGTGTCTTAGTTAGGGTTTCTATTGCTGTGAGGTGACACCACGACCATGGCAATATTTAATTGCGGTGGCAGCTTACACTTTCAGAGGTTTAGTCCATTATCGTCATGGCAGGGAGCATGCGGTGTTCAGGCAGACATGGTGCTGGCTACATCTTGATCAGAAGGCAACAGGAAGTGGACTGAGTGTCACACTGAGAGAAGCCTGGGCAAAAGAGACCTCAAAGCCTACCCCACAGTGACACACTTCTTCTAACAAGGCACACCTACTTCAACAAAGCCACATCTCCTAGTGGTGCCATTCCCTTTGGAGGCCATTTTCTTTCAAATCACCACATTGTGTGTGTTAGGTCAGTCATTCAGATTTCCTTAGCTTTACTACTTTCCATGTATGAAAGGAAGATGACACTAGCTTTGAGAAGACACTTGAGATGGTGTTTATAAAACTTAACCCAGGAGAGACAAGAGCCACCCTGTTATTTTAAGGAATCAACAGTAAAATAATTGAAAATAAAATGAAGACGCTCTTGTCATGGATTATAGCACCAGTATGAACCTTGGCATTTGGGTAAGCCTGGGTTCCACTCTGGGCTCCCTACTCAGGAGCAGTTTTATAATCTAGTTAGTGCTAACTAGTTTTTTGGTCAACTTGCCACAAACTAAAGTCATCTGGGAAGATGGAACCTCAACTGAGGAATTTCCTCCATCAGATTGGCCTATTGGTATGTCTACAGAGAATTTTCTTAATTAATGATTGATGGGGGAGGGTTCGGCCCACTGTGGGAGGTGCCACCCTTGGGCATATGGTCCCAGGTTGTATAAGAAAGCTGGCTGAGCAAACCATGGGGAGCAAGCCAGTAAGCAGTGTTCCTCTACAAACTCTGCTTTAATTCCTGCATCCAGATTTCCTGCCTGAGTTTCTGCCCTGATGTCTCTCAGTGAGGGCCTGTGGCATAGAAGTACAAGCCAAATACATTTTTTTCCTCCTCCAAGTTGCTTTTGGTCAGTGTTTTTATCACAGCAACAGGAAACTAATTAGGACAGGGCAGTTGCTTCACCTTCCTGAGTTTTAAGATTCCTATCTGTAAACAGGATAAATATACAACATCAGGAATATGATTGAGGTGATTTATGTAAACCACTACCCATAGTGCCTAGCAATCAGCAAGCCCTCAGACAACAGTGTTCTCTGTCTCTCTCCCTCATTCCATCTCTTTCTTTCTTGTCTCGTAGCTAGTTATCCCCTTATTACGGCACTGAAGGTGGGGTGGATAGTACTAGTGTGTCCCAGACAAGCCAGATTAGTTGGGGCTGAGAATGAAGGGTATATTGCTGTATGTCTAAGTCTGTGTCTTATCAGTACTGAAAATATCTATGTACCTACCTCTGACTACCCAGAAATCGCCTTAATTTCTTCTTTCATCAACCCAGAAGATGCATGCCTCTGGAATGTCAGTGGGAGGCCAAGTGCCAGATGACCAGAAGTAGCCTCCACCTTCCCTACGACCACATAGTGTGTAACTCCCATGCCTTGTCTCACCATGCAGGTGCCCAGATAGCTGGTTAGAAGTACACATGACACTTTACTGACATGACCCCCATCTAAGAAAGTACACAGGGAGCAACTAGTTGCACAGCAAAACTGGGTGGATGATCTGGGCCTGGAGCAAATCATTTCCTTCAGGTAAACAGCATCCCATCACCTTCCATCAGAGGGGCCTTCTCTAGTCTGACAATATATCCTTTATTTTCAGCCCCAATTAACCCAGCCCATTACCATGTCTCTATCTTCTGGTCCTAACTGCTGAAACCCATACTTCCTTTTTTTTTCACGTCTTATCTCCCATTCTACCCTTAGCGTCTTTTGTATCATCTGACTCCAGAACCCAGACTGACGCTCAGGCTTGCTAGAGAGAAGCAGAACCCTCCCAATCTCCAGTGTGATTGCCCTAGAATATATTTCCCTCTCTCTAATTGCAAAGTTCTGAAAGTCCTCCTTCACCATAAGGCACTAGGATATCAGAAAGCCTATGTTGTAAGTGAAATAGTCCATTCAGGCAACCAGAGCCCACTGATGCTCAATGCACCAGGCTATTACTGGGTAACGAATAAACCCAGAGTCTTATGGTTAGCAACAGGAAGTGTTTCATTCACTAGGGATTGTACATCAGCTTAAGTGGACAAGCTATGTCTGTTTCACCTGGGTTAATTCTGGGACCAGGCTAAGGGGAAGCATGCCCCTGGAGAAGTGCAGGGATGATTAAGGTATGCCAGAGTAATTTTAAGCACATCTCAAGGCCTTGCTCAAGGCACATCTGCTAGTTTCCTTTTGGCCAAAGCAAACCACACAGAGAAGGGTAGCAATACCTAGTCTATCTTTTGTGGAAGAAGTTCATTACTTCATGAAAAAGGACTCTGGAAATAGGGAGGGCTAAGGAACTAAGGTCAGTAATTCACTTGATGACTCCCATTAACATGTAAGCATCAATTAGACAGCTCAGTCCAGGCATACCAGGGATGAAGGGGCCCAGTAAACAGGACTCATAAGATTCATGAAGGGAGACAAGAACAATACAAGCAAAGTTAAATGATTCTCTAGACAGGGCTGTAAGCTAGACACTTGGAGACTATGAAAGGGTACTAGAGACAGGAACTATATTCTTCAAACTTGGTTGTGCACCAGGATCCCCTGGAGGCCTTTTTTTTGCATGGAATAATGAACTCCACTGTGGTGCTTTGAATGAGATGTCCCCCATAGTCTCATATATTTTAATATTTGGTCCTCAGTTGGTAATGTGGGTTTTGTGTGGGGTTAGAAGATATAGCTTTGCTGGAATAATTATGCCATAGGTGGGGGAGGGACATTGAGAGTTTAAAGACTTGCACAATTTCTAATTTGCCGTCTGTTTCCTGCTTGTGGATCAGCTTCCTGTTCTAAGCTCCATGCTTGCACTCTGTGATCATGGATCTTATCTCTGGAGCAATAAGCACCAGTGAACTCTTTCTTCTATAAGTTGCCAGGATCATGGTGTTTCATCAGCGCAATAGAAAAGTAACCAATACACCACTTGCTGTATTGAGCAGTGGTGCTTGAGAATTTGTGCTTTCAACAAGTTTATATAGGTAGGACTGATGTTACTCATGCAGAAACCATGCATGGTAGTGCACATAGCAGGAAAGACGATCGCTACTGGAGAGAGACTATGGGTCTTGCCCAAGTGCCTGAGGTACAGTGACCCCTCACTCTTTCACTTCATCTCTACCCTGTTGCAGCATCTGCCCCTCCCTTCTCACATGTTTTTCTTGCTTCTGTAAATATCCCCATTACTCCACTCTGTCCCAATAATCCCTGTCTTCCTGTCTTGGGTTTCCCTCTCCTTGCTCTCAGAAGGTTCTAGAACCCAGAATGTGGCTAGGGTGCACCTAAAAGATGTCCATGTCAAGCATTCCATGCTCAGGGTAGAGATGAATGGCCATGTAAATATGACGTCTAGGAAGGATGTGGCTCTCCTGACTATTTCTGATCGTTTATCTTCTCTTGGATCTGCCCTACGTCTTTCAACTTTGATTTAAAAAGTATGTGTAGTGCCTGGAGGCAGCCATCACAAGACACTAGTTTGAATGACTTACGCAAAATGAAAATGTTCCTTTAGGATCATTGCACGTGTGTCATTAAATTTAACCAAGAGTTTGATGAATGGCAACTTCAAACACAGTTTGCTCTTAGAGTTTGACCCAGGATTAGCATGATCTAGGACCACAGTAGGATTTCCAGGGAGCTCAGCTCAACTCACTGAGCTGGGACACCAGTGAGTACCCTGTTCATGCCCTATGTTCCTGCCCCAAACAGCTGGTGCTGTAAGGATACTTATAGCTCATTCCAAGAAAGGTACGGGAAGAAGGTAACCTGCCGCCCCGGGAACTACCAATGGCTTCTTTTTGCCAATCACCCCTTTTGCTCTGGGGGCACACACTGTGAAAATTAGGGTTTATTGTTTCCTTTTCCCACAGGTCCCAGTGTTGAAACCTCCCTGACCTCGTCTCTTCCTCCATTTTACTTTCTTGCTTTCTAGGTTTTTTGAGACAAAGTCTCCCTATGCAGTTTAGGTTGGCCTGAAACTCTCTATGCATCCATCCCAGGCTGGCCTTAGATCTATAATCCTGTTGTTGCCTCTTGTTTTAGCCTCCCAAGTCCTAGAATTACATGTGTGTACCATCACACCTGGGGTGTATGTTGGATTTCCATCACTCATTGGTTCATTTAGCACACATTAACTGAACACTTGTTACCACTCTGCATGCCGAGAAGACACTTGTGAGCACCACAGAGTCACTACTCTCCTGGAATTTACATTCTAGAAGGTGAAAGAGACAATAAATAGCCAAACAGAGAAATGCACCAAGCAAGTGGTTAGTGCTGTGAAGTTCTAAATTATGGATGGAACAGGAAGAGGAGGTCCTAAAGTGGGGTGATCCAGGAAGTCTCCCCGAAAGTAGGGAAGCAGGAAGTGCGAAGGCCCTGAGGCAGGAAAATTACTTGTTCTGTCTGAGGAGCCAGAACTTGGCTGTTCAGTGGGCTGAGTATGTGAAACTAAGGAGAGATGATGGAAGAGGATGTTGAGAACACAAGCAAGAACTGATCTCACAAGCTTTAAGGGCTGCACTAAAGAGCATGGATATGGTTTTTCACCAATGAAAAGCCACACAGGGTTTTCAGCTGGGTACTATTTACATTTGGTTTAGCAGTCTGTGGCTACTTTGTGGGGAACAGAATTTAGGGCACATAAATAAAAGCCTGAAGACCCCCAAAGACTATCCAGGTCTCTGATGATGCTATGGGCTTGGGCTCAGGGCGGGAGAAGTGTTTGGAATCAGATCGTATGTAGTCTTATCTCATTTCCTCCTAATTTCATGGACTGGAAACACTCTAGGTTTCAGTCTTCAGTTGTGTGTGGTGGGACATGTCTGTAATCCAAGCCTTTGAGAGGCTGAGGCAGAGGGACCATGAGTTCAAGGCCAGCATTGATTGGCTACATAGTGTTTAAGAACTGGTTTCTTAGAAAATAAAAAATTAAGGAAAATAAAAAAGGAAAAAAATAAGAAACTGGTTTTTAAATTAATAATGTTCAGTTTATTCCATGTGCAAATGCCTGAAGATTCAGAAAGTCAAAGCCACTCTGTAGCTCTTTCCCACACACACCAGTCTGGGGCTCTCTGCTTCGAGAATTCATCTATCAACACCCAGTTCCTCTGAAGGAGAGTCTCAGGAGGTCAGAATTTCAGTGACTGAATAACTCCACATGCTAGACCCATGTGCAAGCAGGCTTCTGCTCCCATGGTGAAGTTTTAGGCTGTCTATAAATATTTGGAAAAAGTGCCACTAAATTCCCAGGGCCAAGGAGGGGTCAGATCTTGTGTTGAGAGTTGGAACAAATACTGGCTATCATGGAGACATGGTTTCTGACTATGATTGAGAATGTAGTGGCTGGAGTTAGAAATCATCTAGACATGACTTTTTTGTGCTGTGTGATCACATAACTTCCATTAGCCTCAGTTGCCACATCTTTAAAGTGGGAAACCATTAAAGCACCTCCTAGGAAGTCATTAGGATTAAACCAGTTAACACTGGCAAAGCACCACGATAGAGTGAAAGAAAAATGTTATTATAAAGGCAATATCAGAACAAAGGTCAGACATGTTGATTCTTTCTGAGATCGTTAGAAGATGTAAGAAACCTGTTAGGTTTTTCTTTTCTGTTGTGTGACACTGTTCTTGGGGAGACATAGGCAAATATCTACTCACTCCATGTAGGGAACCAATGACAGACCAAAGTATGGATATCACCAAAGTGAGTCTGGGGAAACATTTCATATCCAGACCATAATACACATTCACCATACAAGTTGCTTCCTTGTCCTTTCCTGTAATCAAATGCCTGAGACTACAGAGGACGTCTCATGCAAACCTTGTCTCAAAAAACAAGGTGAATAGCTCCTGAGGAATGTTACACATACACACACACACACACACACTCACACACACACACACACACACACACACACACACACACACACACACAAATGATGAAGGCATCACTATGCCTATTAGAATAGTCGTAAAGATAAACAACTTACTAAGGAAATACTGCCAACAGGAGTGTAAATTATGCACTCCGGTGCCTGGTCCCTGGGGGATGCTCTTGCAGAGGTGGCCATTGACTAATATTTGGCCATTTCTACTGCATTATATTGATTATCATGGAGTTCACCCCTAACTTGCATGCTTACAAAGAAGCTAAAAACTTGTTCCCTTCTGCTAAAGCATGGATGAAAGCTCGATTCATACTCTGTCATGATTAGTTTTTATTGTTAGTTTGGCACAACCTGGGTCACCTGGGAAGAAGAAAACTTAATTGGAGAATTGATTCAATCATATTGACCTGTAGGCATGCCTGTCTTGATTTCCAAATGTGGTAGAGGGGCCCAGTCAGCTGTGGGCAGCATCATCCCTAGGTAGGTAGGTCTAGGCTATATAAGAAAGCTACTGAGCATGAGCGAGAGAGAAGGCAGTAAACAGCATTCCTCTATTGTTTCTGCTCCAGTTCCTTCTTGAGTTTCTGCCCTGGCTTGCCTTGGTTATGGACTGTGATCTGGAAGCGTAAGCTGAAATAAGCCCCATACTCCCCAAATTGGTTTTGATCAGTTTTTTTCATAGCAACAAAATGAAACTGGAACACTATGTTTGTTACTGAGACATTGGCTGAGGATTTGAGTCAACTGCCTGATCAGAAGAAGAGTTAGGAACAGTTTATGGTTTTATCCTGAATTGTCTTTGGACCTTTAGGAGGTAGGATCTAGCTAGCAGAAGTGGGTTGCTGGGGATAGGCCTTGAAGGTTATATCAATTCCTAGTGTACTCTCTGCTTCCTGATCTACCAAGCTTTAACAAGCAGACACTGCATGCTCATGTCATCATGGACAGATCCACTATGCTACCATGCCTTCCTTACAATGATGGACCATTCCTTCTGAAACCAAGAACCAAAATCTTATCTACTTTAAATTGCTGCTGTTGGCCACGAGAAAAGTCACAAACACAAGTGGAGAGATGTGGACTATCATGAAGAGCCTGCTACATGGTAGATGCTTCATAAACATCACTTAATATGCTTGCAAGTAGAAAGGATTTTTGCTTACCTTTATGTGCATGAACGTGTGTGTGTGTGTGTGTGTGTGTGTGTGTGTGTGTGTGTGTGTGTGATATTTTCTCTAGTGTAATTTCCTCAGAAGCCTGCCACCTTGAGTTTTGAAATAGGGTTTTCTCATTGGTCAGAAGCTCTGTAATTGGCTAGTGAACCCAGGGATCTGCCAGTCTCCACCTCCCCAGTATTGTGATTACAAATACAGGTTACCATTCCTGGTTGTTTATACATGAGTTCTGAGAACTGAAGTCAGGTCCTCATGTTGCAAGGCAAGCCCTTTACTGACTGAGCCATCTCCCCAGCCCCTTCACCTCCTGTTTGAAGATAATATGACTAAGAGAAGTGTGGTGCCATGCTCAAATTTGTATCACTAATCATTGGCTATGCTTGATTTGAACCCAAAGAACAAAGAGAATGTTCCCCTTGGTGGTACCATCTTATCTCACCTGGGCTCCTCTTTCTTGTGACTTTTGGTGAGGCTGCTTTTTCGGATTTAGCAAATGAAGGCTTGCTGCTCACAGTGCATCTTGCTGCTCACAGTGCATCTTGTGGCAGCTGGCCCAGCCCTTGCCCTCTAACCCCTGTGCATAAGAACAGTGGCACAGCCAATGTCTTGACCAGTGGCCTAGAAAAACAGAGGGGTCCTGCTCTGGACCTCTGGGGTTGTTTATATGAAACTGCTCAGACCATGTCCTTGGAATGCCTAAAGCCATAGTCGGCTGTGGAGAGAAAATAGCATCCAGTACTCCATTTCTGGTCACCATCCGGACACATTCCAAAACACAAACAGTCCATTTTAGCTCATGAGTGTGTTAACTGTGAGCTGTGGAAACCCAGCCCTACTTGTGGAGTATTCATATTCCTCTTACAAGCTTTTGATTCAGAGCCTGTGTTCAAAGAAGTCCTGAATTTTATTTCTTTATCTCCATGACCAGAAGGCCTAAGTGGATGAGTTGACATTCTAAGACACCTGGATACATAGTGAGTTTTCTGACCCAACAGACTGAAGGAGGAGAGTTTTCTGGATTCTTGCTTAATGGAAAGAGCAACTTTATTTCTCAAGTCTTGCAAGAAGCCAAAGACTAGAAAAAGGTCTCCATTCACAGTGCACTTGTTCCTTCATCCATAAAGTGCCATGAATGTCTACATTGTTTAAGCTATTGGCTGTCTAGGTGGTAGGGATAAATTAGATGTGATTCCCATTGCCAGAAACATATTCTAGCAAGGGAAATGGTTTCATTAAACAACCCTATAAACACATCTAATATTGCAAATTATTATGAATAAAACACATGTTTCAAAGAACACACCTAATAAGTGGGGCTGACCATAATTCTCACTAGGGGGTGCCAAAAGGCTTCAACAAAGAGGTGTCATTTGAATAATGCAATGGAGAATGAAGGTGAATAGGCCAGAGAATCCCAAGTAGGAGCCTAGGCAAACCTGAAGGTTAGAAATAATATGGCTTCTTTGAGAGTGAGAAGATTAGCAAGGTGGACTGTTGAACGCAAATGAGAAAGTGGGACAGGAAGTGACTCGTGATGAAGCCATAGTCAGGTCCTGGGAGACCAAACTAGAGCAATTGGGAGACATTAATGACTTTTAAACACCATAATAATGTGATTGATGAGCTAATGTGTTAATGCTTGTGTGAAGAGATAGATGTTAATCTTTTTGTTTGACATTTGGACACTACAGAAAGACCAGATATGCATTAGAGTTTGTTAGTCTGCTTAGACTACATTCTGCCAATGAAATGTTCTAGCCTCATTTTTATTATTGGGGCAAAGAGGCTTCAGAGGAGAAAAATTTTATTTCACTTACAATTCCAGGTCACAGTCCATTATTGAGGGAAGCCAAAATAAGAACTGGAAGGCAGGCCTTCTTGCTATTCCACACATCATTACTTCTGACCAAGGATTTCACTTCACAGCCAAAGACACAAAGAGAAAGCAGGAAATTATGGAGGGTGTTGCATGGAGGCTGGAAGGAAGGCTCATGCCAAGATAGCTTTTTTTACACAGTTCAGAACCATTCACCTAGGGAATGGTGCTACCCACAGTGGGCTGGGTTCTTTTACATCAATTAATAATCAAAGCAATCCCCCTCAGACATGTCCACCGACCAACCTGACCTAGGCAATTCTTCCACTGTGATTCTTTCCCTAGATGATTCTAGGTTGTGTCAAATTGTCAGTTAAGTTAACTGAGGCAGGTATTATGTAACCTTGAAATCTCAGTGGCTTACAGAATAAAGTGCTATATGGTTCGATGGGTCAGATTTATTTCTGCCCCTCACCATCTCTACTCTGGGCCTCAGGATGATGGAGGAACAGCACCTTTTAGACCCAGAGGAAAGAAGACAGGGCCTTCATGAGCTGATCATTTTTGTTATTATTATTATTATTATTATTATTATTATTATTTTGAGATTATGGTATAATTACATCATTTCTCCTTCCCATTTCTCACTCAAAACCCTACCATATACCCTTCCTTCTCTTTTTTACATTAATTGCCTATTTCATTAATTACATATACACAAATGCATAACTACAACCTGCTTAATCTTTATACTGTTGCTTGTATGTATTATTTCAGGGCTGACTGTTTGGTGTTGGATAACCAATTGGTGAGCTCTTTCCTGAAAAGACTATTTCTCTCATTCTCAGTATTCTTTAGTTGCCTGTAGTTCTTTGTGTAGGTTCAAGGCTTCCTGGGCTCCCCTAGCCCCTGTCCATATTAGCATGTCTATTATTATTATCTGTATTCAGCTCATGTTTAGGCAGTCATGTTGGTGATACTTTATGGGTGTAGCTTCTGACATTCCTAGGAGACACAATCTCACATCAAACTTACTGTTCTTCTGGCTTTAACAATCTTTCTGCCCATGCTTCAACAATGATGCCTGAGCCTTGGGTACAGGCATTGTGATGTAGGTGTATCCTCTGGGACTGGGATCTACAACTCTACTTTTCTTATTGGCTGTGAATTTTGTGGTGATTTCTTTTTTTTTTCTCTTTGTGTGGTTTTGGTGCCTGTCCTGGATCTTGCTCTGTAGACCAGGCTGGCCTCGAACTCGCAGAGATCTGCCTGGCTCTGCCTCCCGAGTGCTGGGATTAAAGGTGTGTGCCACCACCACCTGGCCTTTGTGGTAATTTCTATCTGTCATAAAGAGAAGTTTGATAAGTAGTGATTCTTTTAAGATGTATTTGTATGTGTGCTAGTGTGCTAGTGTTAGTGTGCTAGTGTGCTAATGTGTGTGTGTGTGTGTATTATGTAAATCTCAAATAGTGCACCACAGAGGGATCAACACTCTACTTCCATTTCCCCTTTGAACAACAACAGAGAATCTGAAATGCCCAAGTTTTCTCAGTAGTGTTTTACTTTTCAGCTTGGTTCTTGAAACCTTAAAAGTTACATCACTGAGGCAGTGTGGAAACGTATTCCAGGAAGAGGGTAACCAGTATGCTCCCTCATGCAGCCATTGGTGCCCAGTATATTTGTAAAGTACCAGTTCTGATGAACCGAGATCAGTATCCACTTTTCTCTGATCCTGGACTGACGAATTGTCAGAACTTGCCTGATGATGTGGTGTCATGGAAAGTTCATTCTGTTCAGTGGGCTATTCAACTAGGGAAGGGATAAGGAGGAAGAGCTGATGTCAACTAGACAGCAGTTTTGCAAATGGAGGAAAGAGATACATCAGGTATCCTGTGAAGTCTGATGAATTATTTTGAGAGAAATTTGTAAAGTACATTTAACAGGTGATATCCCCTTGTCAGTATTCTCCCCTTAGGCCCTCAGTACAATTTGACTTTATTGTCCAGTGGCTTGTGATAGGGAAGATGTGTATGTGTCTATGTATTTCTGCATATGCCTGTGTCAGCTTATGGATGCAGTGATGAAGTCAGGTTGAAATCAACTGTAATAAAACAGCAGGTTGCCATGAAAGCCAAATACATTTAGGTACATATAATAAACAGGTCAGTAGTGTTAGCCTGGAGGGTAAGATGAGAGCCATTGCAGGATATGAAGATAAAGAGGGAGGCATGACAATCGTGGGGAGCCAGGAACAGTAAGCTGAGAACTTGGCCTTGAGTGCCCAATGTTGAAAGCGTTTTCAAGTGTTCAAGACCAGCGTAATATGGGGGGCTGGAGAAGGAGGATGAAAATCTTTTGGCAAAGGTAACTAAGCATCCTTACATGCCCTTGAGAGAACCTGCCAACCCTGGTGTGGCCGTGTGTGAGAGAAAAAGGGAGAGTCTGGTTTAGATTCAAGATAAACAGCATGGCCTCTTTCTTTCTTTTGTTTTTAAAGAAAGCCTGCCATATCTCTACATGGTGTTGCCATGGAAAGCACTATTTTCATCTGTGGCAAGAGCAGAAACTACATCAAACAGAAATAAATGGCCGAAGTGTGGGCTTGAACTATCTTTGGGCTGCCCTAACTTAGTAGCATTTTAATTTCTTCATGTTTATACGAGAGGAATGAGAAAAATGAGAGGTCTCAATGACCTGTTTCTTCCATTTTCCCATTGAGTGTGCAAACATGCCTAAAATCCGTGGAATGGAGAACGCTGGCCAAGTAAACAACCACTTGCTGCATGAGGAGTGGTCCTTGGGTGGCACATCCACAACCCCAGGATTGTCACCACTTTTCCCTTTCATTCCATTACCATTTTGCTTGATCTTGTTCATCTCATTTCCTGCCTGTCAAGTGTATCCATTGCAGGTATATTTCATTTGTTGCCACTGACTTTTTAAGGGGCCTCCTTAGGTGCCAGTAAATTCTGGAAGACTTCAGTGAGGACATACAGAGCTTTCCAACCAAAACACTTTTCTAAAAAGAAACATATTCATAATGTTGGAATAAGGAAAGCAGAGTCAGAATTCGGACAGCAATGCTGGACCCAACCTAGGTGTCTGATAATATGATTAGTTCCGGGGTGCTAGTGATGTTATGGGCTGGGACAAGAACCAATTAGAACCTTTGGCCTCTGGGAACTGAAGGCTCCTGCTGACTGCACCAGAAACCAGGGAAGCAAATAATAGTTTGTTAGGATGTCTGGCTCCTCTATGGCCCATGGTCATGATAATCCTTGAGGCCGAGGAAGGGAGGCATTGGCAGCTCCAGGCAGCAAAAGGCTGAGGCATTAGGTCTTGTATTTTCTGAATAACTTAAGAAGTTCAGTCTGGGAAGCGCCTATCTGAGCGAGTAATGGATACTGTCCCAGTGTTACTTCCTGCCTGTGAAGTGCCCATCTGAGAGAGAGAGATGGATACTATCCCAGGGTTACTTCCTGCCCGTCTTTTGTTGTTGTTCTTGATGGTTCACACTACCAAACATGGGTCTGAAGGGCAGAGGGCACAGGCTAGAAGTCAACAGAAAATAATTCATTTCACGGTGGGAACGTGGGGTGTGATTATATTCTCATGGATGGTGATACGTCTTCTTAGATTTTTGTAGAAGACATGAGCCACATGGGGATGCTTTCTCAGGATAGCTGTAGACAAGAAGATATGTAGAAGGACACTGAATGCCTGTGTAGTGCTGGAATGGCATCCACTGTGATTCAGTGCTCACTTGCTGAGCACCTATTATGTGTTAGGCCAAGTGAAAGTCTGGAGAATGTAAAGAGAAGCATTTTAAACTGCCCCCCTAACCATGACGCTGTAGATACAGACTGCCATTAATGTCAGAATCCTACCATGTCCTAGGTCCTGGGGCTGAATACTTTGTTCCATTTAGTTCTCATAGAACTGATATCAGCTGATATTATTATCCCCATTTTCCACATGAAGAAATAGGTCCTGAAAACTTAAAGACTCTCTTAAGTTCCCATATTAGCAGGTGTTGGAGTAAAGGCTGAACATGGGCTGTCTGTCTCCAAGGTATCTTTTCTATCATTTACTCTTATAGAAGAGCTGAGGGTCCAGGTAGGCTATAGAAACAAGGTCCACAGCGGCCTTGGAGAAGGAATGCGACCTACCAGGGAGTCCAGACATGTGGCAGTGGAGAGCATGTCTGCCTTTGATAGAGGAACAGCCTCTGCAAGGGTTTGGAGCCTATTCAAAGAGTCTGTTGTAGGGAGCTGGAGAGATGACTCAGTGGTTAAGAGAACTTGCTGCTCTTCTAGAGAACTCTAGTTTGGTCCCTAGCACTCATGCTGGGTGGCTCACAAGTACTTGTAACTCTTTCTCCAGTGTAAATAAAAGAGAAAACCAAGTATTTTTTAAAAAGAGTCTGGTGTAGCAAACATCTATGAGAAAAGGCCATGGATGAATGATTAAGTTTACAACAAATATTTGAGCACCAGTTGCTGCTGAAGACCATCTCTTGGTGACCATCTACTGCTGGCCATCATTGATAGCTAAGGTTAACCAGGGCTCTGCCCTGATGGAGTTCCTTTGAATCAGGTTGTACACATACCATTAAGCAAATATCAAATAGCAGTCTTAGGAGAAATCATACTGATAAATGTTACTTATAGTCTGGTACTTGCATACTTGGTACCCGGCTGGTGCTGTTTGGGGAGGCTTAGGAGGTGTGGCCTTGTTGGAGGAAGTATGTCATTGGGGACAGGCTTTTAGAGTTCAAGGACTATTCCCAGTTTTCTCTCTGCTCTTGTCTGTGGCCAGAGTTGTGAGCTCTCAGGACTGTTCCAGCCTCCTGTCCCCATGCCTTTGCTTTGCCATTGTGGATTCTAATCATCTGAGACCACAAGCCCAGTCAAACCCTATTTCTTCTATATGTTTCTTTGGTCATGGCATTTTTATCACAGCAAGAGAAAAGCAACTAATATAGAAGACCTTATGAAATCCATGATGGGCCTGACCTCTATGACAAAGTAACATTCAAGTTGGGATATGAAGATGGAGACTGAGGCAGCTGTGCAAGAATCAGGTGCTTTGAACAGTAAGAGCAAAGGACAGACAGAGGGAGCATGGGGCCACAGACTATTCACAAATCAAATGTTCAAAGCATGTATTCCTGTGTTCGTCACATGATCTTAGCAGAGGGTGTGATTTGTTACGTCTCCTGTAGACTTGTGCAGGAGACTCGTAATTGAGTTCTCCTATGGGTTCTCACTTGCACAAAACCATTCAGACACTCATCCCCACTCTTTTCCAAGCCCTCAGTCAACTTGGCATGCTTGGTTATGCCAGTCTTTGTTGCAATGTGCCTGCTGCATTCACTGTGCTGTGGCCCCATGCCAACCTGCCCTGTCTGAACTTGTGACCTAACCAAAGGATGCCATTTCATGCTGTTGTTTTGTTTTTTACTGGGGCCATGAGAAGTAAAACTTCATTAGCAGTCTCCCTAGGTTGGTGGAAGTTTTCTCCACTGAGATCATCTCAGGACTGTCAGCTCTCATTAACAAAACATGACGTCTTTTTGCATCTGCCCACCCTGCTCCTGGTCTGCCATGCTTGGAATGGATTCTTGTTTAGCAGAGAGAGGAGATGACACAATTGCATAGACTTCTCAGTTGACTCCTACCTGCCAAAGAAAAATCACCAGGAAACAAGAGGAAGTGTCAGAGCCAAGTCACAGCTCACTCCCAGCTCCTCCATGTCCTAGGCCTTGTCGCAGGGCCACTTTTGCTTTGCCACTCATTAACTTTCCTCTTCTCTTTTCGGTCATTAGAGGTCGTACGAGCCAGATCTGATGAATATGCGACCTATGGCTGACCAGTATTACCTTACTAGCCTTAGCTTGTATAGGAAGGATGGGCAGGTAATCCAGGTGAGGCTGTAGAGCCTGGGGTGAGGTCTTGTGCTGGAATACAGAAGGAGAAAACCCCCTTTCTGTTGAGGTTGATCAGCTGGGAAGGATGGAGGCCTGCAATTGTTTGGAGACTCTCTTCTTTAAAGCAGAATCGAGGGATGAATTGAGTCATTGCTGAAAGGTTTCTTTCTTTAAGTACAGTTTTAGAGATCTTAACAGTGGGGATGCAATCTGAGACATGCATTGCACAGTGACTCAATCTTTGTATCAATGTCATAAGAGTGGGCTTATAAAACTTAAGGCAGCAATGATGTCACTAGATGATGTCATCTTATGAAACCAGTGTTACGTGTATTGTTTGTTGTTGACCAAAATGTCATCTAATGAAAGCTTGAAACCAGATGAGCCTGGGTTTCTCAACTATGGGAACCAATTACTGTAACTTACTCTTCTTTGAAGCCATTTTGAGTGCTGGTTTGCTGGTTTTTTTTTTTTTTTTTTTTTTTTTTTTTTTTTTTTTTTTTTTTTGCAGCTCACCCCTGGCCTTGCTGGTATCTTCCTCTTGACTCAGGAAACCTGCTGAATGCCAGGCACACAGTCACAAGAGCACAAATCCTTTTCTCCTCCTTCTTTCCCCTTCCTGGCCTGCAGAGCCTCTGATGCTCAGTGCTGGCTTCTCCGTGGAGCCATTATCAGGCCTTGCCAAACTTTATTTCCCACAGAAGACTGTATCCCAGTAACCCTGTCTTTCTCTTGTTTCTTTTTTTCTTTCTTTTTGTTTTGTATCTTTTTTAAAAAACAAGGTTTGGCTAATTGAAAGAGGCATCTTTCTACTTTTTCCCCAGTGGAGTGTGAGGAGAAAGATATTGGAGTGAGAGAGCGGTGTTATCAGAAACAAAAACAAGATGGGAAAAAACAGTGACTCTCAGCTTTGTGTAATACCCCAGAACCCCAGAACCACAGCAAGGCATCAGCAGCATAAATGAAGTGGGAAGCCAGGCTTGGTGGTACAAGCCTGTAGTCCTACCTACTTGGGAAGCAGAGGCAGGAGGATCACAAATTTTGGAGACTCCATGGACTACAGAGTGATCCAGAGTCAGCATGGATAACATAGTAAAACCTGTTGTAAAAAAAGAAAGAAAGAAAGAAAGAAAGAAAGAAAGAAAGAAAGAAAGAAAGAAAGAAAGAAAGAAAGAAAGAGACAACTCAGGATATGGCCCCATTGTAGAATGCTTGCCTAGTGTGATTGAGGCTACCACTATCTCAAAAAAGAAGAAAAAGTAGTTGAGGGAAAGTCAGGCAGCTTTGGCATCACTGAATGACAGAGTTTTATTATAGTCATTCACTATAGGTCCTCTGCACCCCAGCTTCCTAAATTGTGTGTTGCAACTCAAAATTGGGTTTGCATAACTGAATGTGTGTGGGGGGTCACAACAAGTTTGGCAACAATAAAAGGTTTCTAAATTCCCACAATTTAATTAAAAGTCGAACAGCTCACATGCACTACAGCCTTGATTCTGAACATGGAATGAGGGCACTTGGGGCCTTCTGTGCCCATCACGTCACATGACAATGAATGCTGCCTGAGAGGTGGGTTCTGCTGATTCAAGACACTCAGATGTTATAAATTGCAGGATTTTATAGTGTACCTATAAAGTTTTTGGAGCTTACAGAAACTTAATGGTTTAGTATAGAAAATAAAAGATTTTAAAATATTTTCTACCATCATTCTTTACCATGTAAGGACCAAATTAGTGTATCTTTGGATTGTATTGTGCTAAAATGTTTGATTTTAAAAGTTATTGTTTAAGTCACCAAGTTGAGTTACCCCCCTCCCCCCTACACACACACACACACACACACACACACACACAGAGAGAAAATCACTAAATGAATTTTGGCTTGGGATTAAGATAAAATTTCCAACCATGTCTGAAGTGGCCCTACACATACTTTGGCTATTGCATAATATGTTTTTATGCAAAGAGGAATTGACAGTTATAAAAGAAAGATGTTGATCAACTATGAAAAACATTGATGATTCTCCCTGTCCTGCAGTTTCAAATATTCAGCCAAGATTTAATTCTTTATGTAAAAATAAACAATCACATCCTTCTCACTAGCGTGCAAAGTTAGAGACCCAAATTCTCCACAACATGCCACAACTAGACACATCTTCATGAGGTTTTTACTGTCCTGTCTTCAACTATTACCCTTTTTATTTTATTTCAATTAAAATTTTCTTCCCAAATTTACCCACGCTCTCTACTTCCTAAACTTCCAGAATCACTAAAAAACAACAATCCATGAGAATCAAAATGAATAAGTTACTTACCTCTTTTTCTCAATCTCATCTCCTTCCAAATGTCTCATCACTAACCAATTTCACTCATTCTGACGATGACTAATCTAACTTATTATAAAACAATTAGTACCTATCTATCCCCCTAAAAGATGAACATGATCTCTAATACTGATTTGCCTTATTATCTCCATTGGATCAGCATCCTCCTAGGTCTTCTACCTCATACCTTCACCCCTACCACCCAACTGTCCATAACCTATCTTTAATAGATACTAAACTTATATGTATGTCAAAATATGGTTTTAAAATAAAATTCTCTATGACTTATAATTGGAAATTGATCTGCATACTTATTTTATATGCTTGTATATTTAGGGTTGTGTAAACACTTCTCAGATGAGGGGCTGGAGAGATGGCTCAGCAGTTAAGAGTGTCTATTGCTTTGCAGAGGACCAGGGTTCAGTTCCTAGTACCCACATGATAGCCTAAAACTGCCTGTAACTCCAGTTCTGGGGGGTGGGGTTGATGCCCTCTTCTGGCCTCCTCAGGCTCTGTGTGCATGTGGTTCCTTTAGCAAGTGACTTCTAGCTACTCCCAGTCAGTCTGGGAATCCTTGTTTGGGTTCACAGAGAGCTGTATTTAAGAGTCCTTTATATTCACTTACTGGGTGACCAAGTTCATTTTCTGGTGCTATATATAATAAGATACCTGGGATCCAGCTGTATATAAAGAATACAAGTTTGTGTGGTTTTCAGCTCTGGAAGCTGAAAAGTTCAAGGGTCTAGAGCCAGCATGTCCTCAGCATCTGGGGAGGGTCTTCCTGCCTTAACATCTTAGCAGTGGTGGCTTCATGTGATGATAGAGAACAAGAGAGCATTTGTTTTTATAACACAACTATTCTGTCAAGAACCCATTCATCCTTGCATTCATGAATGGATAAATCCATTCATAAGGGCAAAGCCCTCCTGACCTACTTACTTCCATAAAACATGATTAATGTATTACTTGAGTAGTAAGGTAACAGCAAAATTTCAATGCAAGGTGCATGTGGAATGCTTTGCATAGTGCCCTCTACCCCTTATCGTGCTCTAACCATCTACTGTGTGCTTTCACATATCATTATGAACATCTGTGAGGACTTTAGGGCCAGGAGGAGAGAGACACTACTTCAAGGGTTACGGATGGCTGACATTTGATGCCTTCATCACACAGAGAAGGAACTCTGGGCTTCCACCTAGCGTTTCCAATAGTCATGGCTTTTTTTTTTTTTTGCCATAAATAGTTTAAAAAAGAAAGCAAAATGTAAGAATGTTTGAATCTTGCCCAAGAATGTATGCTATGTTCTTTAAAAAGGAAATGTCAACAGAGAGTTGGGTGACAACCAGTCTCACGCCGACTTTTCCAATAAAGCAGAGGCCGTTCCTTGGAAACTATTTATAAAGGCTCTTATCTGAGGGAAGTTAATTCTAGGTTTTCTTCTAGTTCAGAGGACGGGAGGGTCAACTCATTAGCCACAGCAAGCCTTTTGGAACGGGCATTGCCAAAGTTGGAAGGACATGGCCATTCCCATGGGAGCGCTCAATGGTTGGCTATAGTGAAGCAGTTGGGAGTGTGAGATGCTATGGCTTATACTCTATCACCTCTTGGCACAGGGTGATATTTCTGAGTTCAGATCTCAGTTTGCTTATCTATAAAATGGACATAATGATTCAGAGCTCCTTAACAAGATAGATGTGAGGACTGAGTCTACAAGACACACAGGGTGCAGTGGCTGATTCACAGGAGGTCTTTCTTGTGTGTTGGAGCTTTTCATCTTCCTCTTCTCTTCTCTCCCTTCTCTCCTTCCTCTTCTCTTTTCCTCCTTCCTCCTTCCTGCTTTCTCCTCCTCCCTTTAAGTGACCCTCAAGGCTTCTGTGACTGTTTTGACCATTGCCCCTAATCTTGCTCCTGCTCTATAATTCTGTATTATGACTGCTGTATACTTCTCTGGCACAGAACTTCCAGCATCATCTATCTTCATGGCTGTTCTAATCCTACTAGTAGTGCCTCAGTTAATATCATCGGCTCATTCTATAAATGAGAAAAGGACTTGCCTAATGGTGATGCCATCGTGGTGGAAATACCTGCAAGAGTAAGGGATTACATGGCAAATCCAGAAGCCAGAGCGAGGGGGTGGTAGGCAGAGACTTGGTCCTTCTCTAAAACCCTCTTGAGATCATTACCCTAGGAACTTCCTGAGCTCTACTTTAATGTCCTCTAGGCAAACACCACTAATGATCTAAGAACCTCTTACTTAGGTCCCACTTCTAAATACACTACCTCTAGGACCAAACTTTCCATGTATAAATCCTGGGTGACAAACTCAAACCATATGCAAAAAAAAGATGGCAGAGATGGTGAGCACTCATATTGGAGCCTGCTTGGTTATGAGCCCATGCTGACTTGGTGACCATCTTTGTGGCCTTGGGGAAGTGACTCTACCTCTCTGAGCCTCTGCCATTGGACTCAATGATTGCATAAGCATCCAATGCCTGACTGATCATAAATGCAAAGTTAGGGAGAATCACTGCATGCTGAAGGAGGCACTGGGATAGTGCTTGGAGTGTCTTCCTCCTGCTCCCAAAGAGTGTGAAGCAGGGTTAGAACCTTCTTTAGAGTCTTTCGTCTTTCTTCCTGTAAATCCAGACCAGAATGACACAAAGATTTCCAGGCATAGTGACAGCAGTGGCCTCTGAGTTCATGGCTTAATCTTTTTACTCACTCTGTGACTATGGATGTACTGAGTAAGAATGCCCAACAGTGGCTTTGGAGAGCTCCAGGGATTGTCCTACCCAAATATCACATAAAAGAAGAAACTTAAGCCTAAGGGGATAATCATGTCAGACTGGTGGGGTAGTGATGGTGTGAATGGGTGCTTAAGAAAGACTATAGACTCTGAAGTCAGACTCCAAATATCTGGATCTTGTTTATACTGTGTATGTATGGGACTTCAGACCAGTTGCTCAAGGTATCTGTGTCTGTTTCTTTACCTATATTCATGGCCTGTGAAACACTGAGTACTGTGGGCATTTCAATGAGTTAATGTATGAGGCCCATGTTGCCACATCCTGCATGTGGTTAGTATGCTCTGATCTCCAGCCAAGTATCAGTATTAATTGGCATAATTTTGCAATCAAATCCTCACAGCATCCTTATGTTCTGCCTACCATGTTTCAAGCTCCTGGGGCACCAGGCTGTCACAGCATGGGCCTTCTCGAAGCAGATCCCTAGATGTGTTCCTTTGTTAGGCATCAACTCCACTGACAAAGTAGGAAGGAATATGGGCTGAGCTGTTTTGTGTGGCCAACAAAGACCCATCATTTGAGTGGGAGAGTCTGAAGCAGTGGAGGGGCTCAATGTCTGCAGAACGTGCATGCTGATGCAACCAAGTTTGGGTCAGAAATAAGAGAATCACTGCAACCATCTGGAATGTATAAAGACATGTTTCCTTATCCTGATTCTCTAAGCAACATAGTGCAACAATTATTTGCATAACATCTACATTGTATTAAGTATTCTAAGTCAGCTAGAGATGATTTGATGTGTTTGAGAAGACATACAGATTTTTTATGCAAATATCTCCCGTTTCATACGAGGGATTTAAGTATGCTGGGATTCCGGTATTCTTGGACTACCGAGAGACAGCTGTGCTGTCCACAGTACAGAAGTAACCAGGCCTGTCTTGCTATAGATTGATCTCCAAGGTCCGTGACCATGGCTGGGAGAGCTCTGTAGCTCAAGCAGACCCCAAGACCTGGAGGGAGAATACTGTTCTCCTCTGATGGAGGATATGAGTTAGCACAGACTCACTGAGACAGATGCCTATGCAGCTGTTGGGCCTGAAGACCCCATTGACAGTTTCCCTGGAAGTTGTTCTTTCTACTCCATAGAACAAAGACTCCCAGAGCTGCCAGAACCCACATGTTTATCAACAGAGATCCAGAGGTGTGGATTAAATGGGCTTCCCTACCCAAGTCACTGAGCTTCAAGTAGAACCAATTGAGTTGTAAGTTGTCTTACATTTTAAGTAACTTAACTGTAAATATCCAGGCTGGGAAGATAGATAAGTCCACAAAGTGTTCGTCTTGAAAGCATGAGAAGTATGCTTCAAGCATTTGGAAGGTGGGGACATGTGGCTCTCTGAGGTGCTTTGACCAACCTAGCCTTCCTGGTGGCTTCCAGGCTGGTGAGAAACCTTGTCTCAAAAAACAAGGTTGGTGGTGGGGAAGGATAGCAGCCAGTGTTATCCTCTGGCCTCCACAAGCACACAGGCACACACACACACACACACACACACACACACACACACACGTGCATTAAACCATGTAAATATCCACACCTAATCCATGAATTAAATAATTTCTTAGTCTTAGAAGAATATACCCTTAATCATCTGAACAGCCCTTATCTCATTACCAGGCAGGCATGAGAGAAGGCTGAGAAACAAGAAGGTGTGAATATAGTTTTTAAAAGCTTCCCTTCCCTTCTTACAGGCAGACCAGCTTTCTGAGACCCCCCACTCTTAGTCTCTCTAATTATCTTTGATTTTATTCCATGAGGAGGTATTTGTTCACTGACCCATGAAGATAGCTTAGTCTCCTTTGCTAGTCTCTGCTGCTTGCCCACATCTAACTCCTTATCCACAGACCAGGCTTCTCTCAATTTCATTCCTGAGGCAGTCATCAAAACCTTCTGATGCTGCTCCATGTTTATTGGAGAACTCCAGTCTGGCTCACCAAGTCTCTCCTTTTGTTTTTCTTTGTCTCTTTTGAGACTTGAAGCATAATTCCTTCTCTATGTCATCTTAACTTCTCCCTGGGTGAGTTGGCTCCAGCCACTTGAATGGCTGAAGTGGGCAGCATGGCTTCTGTGGTGAGACTGGTGATCAGAAACCATTAACCTGTTTTGAATGATTAAAAAACATTTCTTGCTGGCTTCTGCTGCGGAGCCCTGAATCTGGTTCTAGTGAAGGTCTGGTTCTGTATTGTATCTGTTCAAGGCATTTGATCATGGAACCAGGAGAGAACTGAAAATCAAGGCAGAAAAGTTCATATGGTGAGTGTCTCATATTTTACCTATCAATCATCCCACACCCTGTTTTTGGTAATAATTTCTTGTCCCAGTCCAAATTCCCTAAAAATACATGCTGAGAAGGGACTTAGGTATAAATGAATCATTTAGAAAGTGTTGGGAGGGTGGGGATGTGGCACAGTTGGTAGAGTGTTTGTCTAGGGTGTACTACACCCTGTCCTCACTCCCCAACACTACATAAAGTGGTCATGGTGGTTTGAAAGAAATTGGCTTCCATAGAGAGTAGTCCTCACTCCCCAACACTACATAAAGTGGTCATGGTGGTTTGAAAGAAATTGGCTTCCATAGAGAGTAGCACTATTAGGAGGTGTGGCTATGTTGGGGTCTGTATGGTCTTGTTGGAAGAAATGTGTCACTGAGGAGCTGGACTTTGAGACACTGAGGTCTCATATGCTAAAACTACACCCAGTGTAGTACACAGTTCTCCTTCAGCTGCCTGAAGATCAAGATGAAGAACTCTCAGCTCCTTTTCCAGTACCATGTCTGTCTGCACTCTGCCCTGTTTCTCTCAATGAAGATAATGGGCTAAATTTCTGAAACTGTAAGCCAACTCTAATTAAATGCTTTCCTTATAAGAGTTGCCATGGTCATAGTATCTCTTCACAGCAATAGAAACCCTAACTAAGACAGAAGTTGGTACAAGGGACTGGGCTATTGCTGTGATAGGCTGAACCATGCTTTTGTTTGGAGGAATATGGACTTTAGGACTACGGATTAGAAAAGCACTGGAATGCTTTAAGAGCTGCTTAATGGGCCATACTAGTAGGAGCAAGGAAGACAGTGGTGCTAAAGGGATTTGAACTGTGGTGGCCTAGCTGAAGAAGTTTCAGAGGAGAAGAATTTTAGTATGTTGCCTAGAGACCATTCTTGTGATATTTTAGTGAAGAATGTGACTGCTTTTTGCCCATGTCTGAAAAGTCTGCCTGAGGTTAAAGTGAAGAGTTTTGGACTAATTTCATTTGCAGAAGAAATCCCAAAACAGCCCAGGCTAGACTCTGTTGTGTGGTTATTAGTTATAACTCTAATGAAGATTTATAATAAAAAAGAACAAGCTGAGAAAGTAAAAATAAAAAATGTACAATTTGAGGAGAAAAGGAGCCCCAGGAAGTGGAATGGAGCTGAATCTTGTATTCAAGGAGATAAACAGATTAAGAAAGGGAGGAAATGGAGTGGTAACCTCAGGGCATGATCCTACCCAGCTAAGTTTCCAATTTGTGAAAAGGAATTAAAGAAAAGCTTAGAGTGCATACCTTTAATCCCAGAACTCTGGAGGCAGAGGCAGGTGAATCTCTGAGTTTGAGGTCAGCCTGGTCTACTGAGTGAGTTTCAGGACAGTCAAGCTTAGGCAGTGAAGGAAACCATCAAAAACAGAAAGTTGGTGAAGATGTAATTGAACAAGGGGGCCATGTTCCAGCCCCAGAAAGTAACAGAACTTGGCAACTTTGGCCATGTGGTTCTGGCTTTAGATCAGGGATAGAAGGAATGGGTTATGGAATCTTTCTCTGTGACTAAGGAAAGCCACTGAGGCCAGGCATGTCAGGGATGTCCCTAAGTGTAGGCCTAGAGAAGCCACTGTGTGAAGCTGTGAAGGTGAAGCCTCAATTACCTTGGAGACCCCAAGATTTTAGAGAGGACAGAGCCATGGGATACCTGTTAAGGAGAGCTGCTAACAGGAAGTAGAACCAGCCCAAGAAAAGGAAGTGTGTTGCAGTCAATAAAGCTGAAAGGAGTTGGAGATCTGAAGAATGTTTTGACATCAGACATGGAGGTGCAGAGGCTGGAGTTTGCCCAACTGGTTTTTGGTCTTACTTTGGTCCAATATTTCCTTGCTATCCTGCCTTTCCTCCATTTTGGAGGAAATGTGATCTGCTCTTTGATTTTGATTTTATAGGGGTTACAGTTAAGAGATTGCATGAATCTCAGAAGAAACTTGGAACTTTAAACTTTTAGCTAAGTTTGAAACAGCTATAGACTATGGGGACTTTTAAAGTTGGACTGAATGCATTTTGCATTATGTTATGACTACAAGCCTATGGGGCCCTGGGAGTAGAACATAGTGGTTTGAAAGAAAAATGGTTTCCATAGGGAGTGGCACTATTAAGAGCTGTGGCTTTTAAGCTGGGTGGTGGTGGCACACACCTTTAATCCCAGCACTCCGGGAGGCAGACCCAGGCAGATCTCTGTGAGTTCAAGGCCAACCTGGGCTACAGAGTGAGTTCCAGGAAGGGCACAAAGCTACACAGAGAAACCCTGTCTCAAAAAACCAAACCAAACCAAAACAACAACAACAAAAAGAGTTGTGGCTTTGCATGGGAGGGCTGTCCCCCATTATCCATCTGTCTGGTGGTGGCATGGGTGAGGGAGAGCTTCTCTACTTGCACCCCACCCCCTGCCCAGCAATTTCTGTGGCAGGTGGAAAAGCTGACCCTGTGATTGTAAGAGTGGGAGAGTGCTCCCTGACCCCTACCAGCTGCAACACTCAGGAGAGCAAGGCCTATACTTCACCATGGCAGCACAACAGAACCAACCCTGTTAGCACAGGTGTGGGTGAGCCAGTCCTGAAGTTGTAAGCATGGGAGAGTTGTACCCATTTCACATCTGGGGGACCAACCTTACAGCTGCCCCAGGCCCAGACCCAAAGATATGACTTGGCTTGCTCTATCATTTACCCCATCTGTGATCAGCTAGAGCACATGAAGGGACCTGACTTGCAGACCCAAACCTGCAGAATCTCCACAGTACAAAGCAACAACAAGATATCCAGGAGGAGCACTAGTGAGATAGGGTAGTAGAAAGCAGAGGCCTCAGACCAGACCAATGACTCTTTGCAATTAACACTTGCAAGTAAAGATAAATGGACAAAGGAGTTTGAGGCATGACTCACTGTGTCACACTGCAGCTTCCATGATGAGATTTTTAAGTTTTTCCCTTCTTTCTTTTCATTTTTTCTTAAATTTTGTTTTATTTTGGGAGTGTGCAGGGGTCAAGGGCAGAGGCAAAGGGGTGGGGAAATGCATAGGATCAAGATACACGATGTAAAAGACATATAGAAAGAATCAACTTTAAAAAAGAGTTATGGTTTTGTGGGAGTAGGTGTGGTCTTGTCAGAGGAAATGTGTCACTGTGAGAGTGGGCTTTGCTCAAGCTATGCTCAATGTAACATACAGACTCATTCTGCTGCCTGCAGATCAAGATGTAGAATTCCCAGCTCCTTCTCCAGCACCAAGTCTGCCTGTATTCTGCCATTTCCCACCGTGATGATAGTGGACTAAACCTCTAAAACTGTAAGCTAGTCTCAGTTAAATGTTTTCCTTTATAAGAGTTGTTATGGTCATGGTGTCTTTTCACAGCAATAGAAACTCTAACAGTGGTTGATGTCTGTAATTCCAGCATATGGGAAGCAGAGGCAGGATAATCAGAAATTCAAGGTCATCCTTGGATGTATAGCTAGTTGAAGGCCATCCTGGGCTACATGACACTGTCTTAAAGTGTGAAAGGAAGGTAGGAAGGAAGGAAGGAAGGAAGGAAGGAAGGAAGGAAGGAAGGAAGGAGAGTTGGTAGAAGGAACCAACAAGTAAAATAGCAAACATGGGTATCATTTTGGTCAAGTCCCAGCCTCAGCTGGAGGGGCTTTGGCATTTGGGATTGAGGAAAGACTAAGTGGGCTTCCCGCTCTTGCATGTAGATGTGAACTCCTGGCGAACTTAGCTCTGCAGGTTCTCCTGTGGCTCTAGTGGTTCAGGACTGTCTTCTGAAGAAAGCTGTGGCTGACAAATGGTGGAAGCAATGTGATCAAAAGCTAAGTGAAAGAGGGAGAGTGATTGAAAGCTAAGTGGAGGAGGGAAAAGGTGACTCCAGGGTCACAGGGATTCCAGGGAGTCTGGAGGGGGCGAGTGTAGGCATGTCTACTGCAAACCTTGGCTTACCAATAAGTAGATGCCTCTTGTGTGCTTGGTTGGGGTCAGCATTGAGGTTTCAGTCTTCACACTGTTGCTACCAGAGGGAAGGAGTGTGTATCCTGTGTAATGTAGGCTACTTAGCAGTATCCCTCGTGGTGACAGCCAATTGATGTCCCTCAAGTGTGATGAGCAAAAATGTCTTCAGGTGGTACCAAGTGTTTCCTGGCAGGCAAATCACCCCACCAAGAACCTCAGTCAAGGTGACCAGCCTTCCTTACCAGAAGATGAACTTCAGAGCCACGCTGGAATATCAAGCATTTGTGCTGTAGAGTTTTATTTGAGTTGAGAGATCCATGGTTGCTGATTGGCTGTGGAGGCCGAATCTTGAGGATACTGGCTGAGAGCTTGCTTTCAAACCATAGATGCCCTGGTCTCTCCCTCTTGAGTCCTTTTAATTTCTTCTAGTTTTCTTCTGACCCTCAGACTCAGTCACCCTATGCCCTTTAATAAATCCTTTTTCTGCTTCAGTTAACCCAAATCTGTTTCTTTTGTCTCCCATGAAAGAACTTTCACAGACACAGTGATTAATCTGTTCAGTTTTATAGCTTGGTAACAGTCATCCAAGACCGGAAAAGCTTCCAGAAACAGAATAGAGGGGAGAACTCCTCTTGACCGTGGTTGCTTCTCCTTGTGTCTAAGTTTCCAGTTTTCCCATTTCCCAAATTTGTATATATTCTTCAGGCAATTTTCTGTCACTCCAGTGGGGTACTGAGTTAGTTAAATAAAATACTCAGACACCTCTTCTTTGCATATGTGTGTATGATGTATGTGTGTGAATGCAAGTTTGTGTGTGTGTGTGTGTGTGTATGTGTGTGCACGTACATGCATGTGCCTGTATGTGTGCAAGTGTACCCATTCGACCATGTGTATGAGTCAGAGATCAACATGGGTTGTCTTCCATGATTGCTCTTTACCTCCGTTTTTGAGTCAAAGCCTTTCACTGAAACCAGAACTCACTTATTTGGCTAAACAGACTAGCCAGCAAGCCCCAAGGTTCCATCTGCCTCTGTCTACCAGGGCTAGGACCACAGGGTCATACCACAGTGTCTGGCTTTTATGTGAGTGCTGGGACTTGAACTCAGGCCCTCCTGTTTGTGTAGCCAACACTGGGATCTCTTCCAGCCCCTCAGCAATCCTCTTGAGGAAAGATTCTTTCTTTATGTGACTCCTCTGAGTGTTGGTAGTGGGACTATCTATTGCCTTAGGAGTTATCAACTCATAAGGAGACACAGATCTGCATTTCTCCATGTTTCACATGTGTGTAGCTCTTCCTCTCCAAAAAAGGAATTGTTCTTTTTTTTTTTCTGGGTCTTGGAGAGCTTCCATTCTGTTTTTCCTGGAAAGCTATCTACAAGGCTGGAATTGTTCCACTCTCAGGGATGTGTAGCAGAGACCGTTATTGACGCTGGTGATGGCTCTATCAGAGCATTTGAAGCCTACAGGCTGAGTCCCCACATCTTTCCAGCACACTCCTGATGTGCCCCCTTTATTCTAACTACGATATGTAGCCTTCTAGCTTCTCATGGGGCTTGTCCTCCACCAAAACAGAAGAAGCAGCTTGTCAGTCTTCAGAAAGACATCAAATCCTTATGTCAGAATTGCTAGGGGACATTTCAGTTCATTGAAAATGGTCTTTGAAAACCTTTCATTTAGAAAAGCTCTTTCTTTAAAAAAAAATGGAAGAGTGTCTATTTCTGAAACTAAGAATTTTATAGTTTTTTTTTCTACCTGATTGCTACAAAAGATCTTTGGTAGATTTGTTGCTACTCATTGATTCTTGGTTATCTATTCCACTTTATTTCATATTTCTTAATCCCTTTTCCTTGTGTGAATTCATTAGCATAGCACTTATTTATTAACAACATTATGCTCTTTTAAAAAATATAAGCTATTTCAGAGCTCTTAGGGGAGAGGAATAGGGCATAGATTACAAATATTATTTAGCATGTTGTTGCTCCTATAAAGACAATGCTATCCACCAGCTATCTCAGATACCCTTTTAGCTGATTGTACTTTCCGACTTCCATATCCTTGAACTTGGCAGTTGGACCAGTCCCGGGCACATGGCAGACACTCACTCACCACTTGATTATGGTTGCTAAGTTTATTCATACTTGGTCCTTTGGATTAGAAATGGTCATGAAGCGAGATGCTTGATTCATTTGAGAATAAGGGAAGCAGCAATTGAAACAGGAATCTTAAATTAGTAGCATAGGCAAAGGCTGTCACTATTTTGTTTGGCTGACCTAGTGTTTTAAAAGGTGATATAGCAAGTCAGGGGTTATACTTGGTTGCAAATTCAGTAGCTTAGCTTTGT
Source organism: Peromyscus eremicus (assembly GCF_949786415.1). NCBI lineage: Eukaryota > Metazoa > Chordata > Mammalia > Rodentia > Cricetidae > Peromyscus > Peromyscus eremicus. The sequence goes on along the minus strand of NC_081418.1, from coordinate 123,411,722 downwards.
CATTGTTCTCTCTTTGAGGCTCAACATTCCCCCACTTTGGTTTTTTTGTGTTAGAGATACTTGGCTATTTGGTTATTTGCCCATTCCATCAGTAGATAATGTGTGCTTAAAAATAAAACACATTTCCCGATTATTGGAAATGCCAAATACCAGAGCCATTCCAAATATTTAAAGGGAAGTACTTATTTTATTTATTCTTTGCATGCTGAGATGGGAGAATTTTTGTTGTTTCTTTGTTTTTATTTTTTGAGACAGGGTTTCTCTGTGTAACAGCTCTGGCTGTCCTGGAACTTGCTCTGTTGACCAGGTTGGGCTTGAACTCACAGAGATTCGCCTGCCTCTGTCCCCCAAATGCTGGGATTAAAGGAATGCACCACCACCACTTGGCAAGGGATGGAAGAATTTTAATAGAAAAATTATCCAATTAAATAATCCAAAGTCAGATTCCAATTTAACACTGAGTGCCTTGAACTCTGTAGATATACAGCATCTTGACTTTTGAAAAGAATCAAATTTCTTTTAATTTATTTTTGTTTTAAATTATGTGTATGCATGTGTGTCTGGTGAATGTGTGTGTGTGTGTGTGTGTGTGTGTGTGTGTGTGTGTGTGTGTGTGTGTACACAAGTGCAATTGCCATTAGAGGCCAGAAGAGGGCATCAGAACACCTGGAGCTGGAGTTACAGATGGTTGTGAGCTGCCATGTAGGTGCTGGGAACTGGACTCTGCTCTTTTGCAAAACCAACAAGTGCTGATAACCACTGAGAGATCTCTCCTGTCCCAGAGGTAAGCTTTAATAAACTCCCCAGGCTGTTACTATGCACACCACATGAGGAAGTACACCTCATCAGGCCAGGAATTCCAAGGGTGACTAGGAATCACCTGCATGGCTTGTTCTCCTCTTCATTTCTGAGTCCAGAGGTACAACACTTTAGATGAGATAATGCCCTGAATCTTGCATGCCTATCCTCCATCCAGGTGATTCTGACAGTTTAAAAAACACAGAGGGCAGGTCTGATCTCAGCTTCCTGGAAGGAAGGTTGAGACAGGAAAGTTGCAAGCTCCAGGTCTACCTGTGCAACTTAGTGAGATCTTGTCTTAAACAAAACCAAACCTACCAAACAAAAAATAAGTGGAAAAAGAACCTGAAATGCAAAACAATGCAGAAATGATACAGGAGGATTGAGGTGTTGAGAGTTATCTGAGAATGGATATCTTTTGGGAATGATGCTGAAGATGTAGGCTTCTGGGCTCTGTTCCCTGATGAGCAGGTCTAGGGCTAGGCCAAGAAACCTGCCTTTGAAATAGTCACCTCAGGTCAAGGGTGAGGAGGACGTGTTTTGATTCCTATTGCACTGGACAAGCTCTCCAAGACCAAAGGACAGCTTGCCCATGACCTTGCTAGACTAAAGCAATGGCTTCAGCTTAGATGAACTCCAATAACCTACATGTGCAGGGTTTACACCTAGGCTGCCAATTCCATCAGCATAGGATGCAGAAGAGCTGGTTTAGAAGAAGGGGTTATCAGCTGGTTATTAATCTAGTGATTTGTAGTGGGCAAGTCAGGGTGGCCTTGATCTTCTTCATAAGATGTAGCATTATCTAAAATGAGAATGGATGTTTGGGAGATGTAGCTCAGTGGTAGAGTGCTTGAAGACCTAGATTCAATTCCAAGCACTATAAAAATAATTTAAAATAATAAATAATAAGCAAGATGTTGGTGTATACTTGTGGTGTTGCAGAAGGAAAGCACTGTTTAGAGTCCATACATATGGGTATACTGCAGTAGAAAGTGAAGGTAACCTTCACTGAGCATCTACTGTATACCAGATTACATTAGTTAGAATGACTTAATGTCTCTTTAACCACCAGTGCCTACAAGGCTACATACTACAAGATCCACAGTGTAATGTAATCCCACTACATCTTAAGATGGCCCTACATCCTAGTGGGCAATGCCCTGGTAACATGGGATCCAAGCTTCGCAGTTTCCCAGTGTAACATCCCCCATCCTCATCCCATCCCCGCCCTCAGCCAAGCCAGTGCAGCTCCCCTGTGACATACTGTTTGCTCTGTGTCTCTGGTATGTGCCTGGTGTAATATTTACCAACTGGTCGACTCTGGACAGAACAGCAGTGAGACTGTCTGTGTTTGCTCCGCGGTTGCTTTCTGGCTGGGTCCATTTCCATGGTAACGGCCCTTCCTGTCAGCAGGCTAGAAGGAAGGCACAAAGGACCACACTGTTGGGGACTGCTGCCTGTGGGGATGGGCTTGAGTTTTCCTCTTGGCCCTTTAACAAGAGCCCTAAGGCCTTCTCTTGAGCTTTTCGTCTTTACTTTCCTGTGCCCTGAAAGCGATCTGTTTGGTTTTGTGTTTTACATCCTGCGGGAAGATCAGATTCTGTGATTTACTGGTGGTGAGGAAGGGGGAGGGGACAGAGAAGTAGGGATGACCCTCAAAGGGACGTCATGGGATCCTGTGGTTTTTGTTTGGTTTGGCTTAAAGTGCAGCAATGCATGATTGACCAGCCCGGTGTTTTTCTCTTCGGAAAGCTCTCTCACCTTCCCGCCCTGTTTGTGATTTAGAAAGTTCCGCTGGCCCAGAATACCCCTTCCTCACCCACAGCTCTCCCCTTCCAGGCTGTTCCTAAACCCTTAGGGAACAAAATAGACCCTATCTTGGCAGACATTCTGGTGTCTCTCTTATCCCAAGCTAAGCCTTGAGCCCCCTGTGTTCTCGCTGGGTGTCCCGTACACCAATAGGCCCATCGGTGGCCGGTGGAGAACAAATACCAGCCACCTATGTGGCCCTCCGTCATCTGGTAGCCGCTTTCACATAGTCAAAACAAACAGCTGACATTAATTTTAACAGTGTATTTTATTGAGCTAAATATATCCCAAATATTATCATCTCCACAGACAAACAATATAAAAACATTTAACTTTCCCTCTTCCCACTGAGTCTCCGAAATCTGGAAGGTATCTAACACTTGGCACACATCTTGGTCTGGACTAGCCACATCACCAAATGGCTCCTGGCACCAGGCCGAGTCCACCCGACAGTACCTTTCCAGCTTCCTCCTGGTCCAGTGTCCCAGTTTCCCATGGTACTGGGCACCCCAAATCCTGGAGGATTTCTGCATCTTTTGTGCCCGTGCCTCGGTACTGACCATTTCTGTTGCTTGGCATGCATTTCTCCAAATGGCCTTTAATTAATCCTTTAAATGCTGGGACATAAATTTTCAAGTCACTTCCCCTGGACTCTCCTCTTCATTACCTTGCTATCTTCTTGCCTCTGAGATACAGCCCTAAGTCTGCTTGTCATGACTCATTTGCAAGGTCAGTTACAGGAATGGGTATAAAAGCAAGCACATGCGTCACGTCTTGGCCATTTCTGGGTCTCCCCAAGAGTGTTTGCTTGCGTGAGTGAGGTGAGAGCTGATTTGGTGCTGGGATGTTGTAGTTTTCCTCCTGGGGTCAGGATTCTGCTCTGTTACCCAACACTACCACTGTCCTTCCTCTTCCTGCACCTCAGTGACTGAGTGTGACCCTAGGTAGACATCCTATGTCTCTTCATGTTTTTTTTGTACCCTTATTTTTTATTACTTCCTGAATTAGACAAAATACACATGGAGAGTCTCGTGTGACTTCTGTGGAGATGTGAACAAGCTCCTGTTTACTTCAGATAGATAGACGGCTGACCAAGGCAAGAATTCCACCCAAGTCTGGTGTGGTGAAACGGTGGATTTATTGGAGGTAACTTCAGGAACATGGGTGAGGGGTTACTTACATGAGCATGAGTGACACAGACAGCTGTGTCACAAAAAGCCCACCCTGCTTGGGTGAGAACTCAAAAAAGCCACATCCTTGAAGCTCCCTGCCCAACTTGTAGGCTGCTCCATGGAAGAGAGGAGAGGCTCCTCTGCCCCCCCAAACTGTTTATAGCCTGTATACTCTTGGGACATGGGGTGTGGCAGAGCCTTGTAAATCTCAGAGTTTCTTGAGTCCTGAGGTTAATGAGTTTCTACTATTTTAAAACGTATTCATTTTTATACTTCTGTGTGTCTCCTGCTTGTCTTTATGTGCACCACATGTGTGCAGTGCCTGCCAGTGGCCAGAAGAGGGCACCAGACCCCTTGGAACTGGAGTTACAGGCAGTGTGAGCAGTTATGTGGGTGCTAGGACCTGAACTCAGGTCCTTTGCAAGAGCAGCTAGTACTCTGAATGGATGAGCCATCTCTCCAACCCCATTCACCAGCTTCTTGAGCCATGCAAGCTTTATTAGCTTATTGAATCTTACAAGACTCCCATCTCCCTCTAGGTGGGGGATGTTTCAATTTGTAAGAAATAACTACACAATGGAGAGTCATGGTGTCCGATGAGAAATGACATTGGAAAGTGAGGAAAAATTGACAAGAACCACATGTACAACCCTTTCAACAGCGTGTATCCTATAGAATGTAAGTCAAGGGAATCAGCCAAACACGACCCAGCGTTTGCCCACGGAACCTGAAGTTAGTGTGTGGACAAGGCGTTTGCACTCGCTCTCCCACTCACTGGTGCGCCATTCTGGTGAAGGCAGGAAGCAGGCGCAGCAGAAGTGTTCGTCAGCACACAGATGGACAGAGCCAATGTGCCACTTGGGTGAGACAGCTTGTTTCTCAGCCCGGTCGTTTATGATAACACTGGAGCAACTGGACAGTATCGTACTGAGTGATAGAGGCACAGTAGACACAGTGTGTCCTCACATCTGTCTGGGATCTGAAGCAATATAACTCAGAAGCAGAGAATAGAATAGTGGCTGCAGGAGCTGGGGAGGGGAGGCTTAAGATGAGGGGATGTTGCAGTCAAAAAGTCAAAATCTTGGGGCTGAAGAGATGGTTCAGTGCTTAAGAGCATTAAGGCTGCTCTTGCAGAGGACCTGGGTTCAATTCCCAGCACCCACAGGGCATTTCACAACCATCTGTTACTACAGTCCCAGGGCATCAGGTCCCCTTTACTGTTAATATTCCTTTGCTTCACGAGGAAGTACACGCTAGGACGACTTCCACTTGCTGTTAGAATTTGCTGTTGTAAAATTGATGGTTAGAATAGTAGGACTTGGGGACAAAAAGAGATGTTTATATCTGTTAGAGCTCTGTCATGGTGGCTTATGGGCACAGTGGCCTTCAGCCACATCCCTGGGGTATGTGTCATGATGTAGATGAGAACTATGTAGCCTCAATCCAAGATTGAGGCTACCTGAATGACCTTGAGCAGGAAACGGTCTTTCAGATCTTGATGTTCTCAGCTGTAAAGTGGGGTTGGCAACCAGGATGTCCTGGGGAGATGTTGAAGATTGGGGTGTTGGACACCAGAGTTGCATTTGAATAGTCAACACATGGCTGAAACTCACCATCTTCTAAGGGCTTCTTCTCAATGTCCTCTTTTTTATTAAATACAAAACAATTTTATTTTAGTGGCAGCCAAAGCAAATCTGCTCTGCTTGGGCTACAGTCGTTTGTACACAGCTTAGTTTAAAACCTTTTCCAGAGCTCAGTCCAGAAATTCTTTAGCATCCAGATTCTCCTCTTGGTATTCAGCAGGTTTGTGTTTGTCGTCATCTAGTGGTGACATGAGGTAGTTGCTAGAGCTGATGGTAAAGCCCCTGTTTTGCCCGGGTCTCTCCTTTACCCTGTCCTAGGTTCCATCTTTTGAATTTGAACAACCACCACATGACTGGAACCCACCAATCTCCTAAGTGCTTCTTTTTGACACCCTCTTTTTAGTATTAAATATAAAAGAGCCATAAATGAGGGAAACCATGACCCTCCCAACCTCCTTTCCAAAATTTGAGCTAGGTAATACAAAGTGTGAGATAGGTTGGGATTAGCCTAATGCCTTCCAAAGTTTACCTCGGGCAGCTGCATATGTGATAAACTAATGTAATGGATGTCATCTGGTGGCTAGTTCAATTTAAGATCATGTGGCAAGATAGGCAGCCACATCATTGGACCAAAAGTTTCAGTGGCCCTCTCAGGAGCCATCTAGCTTATTATTATTATTTTTTTTTGAGATTTTTTTATTCTATTGGCCCAGATCTCACCAAGCAAGCCAGGTTGGATCAAGTGAAGAGGTTCCTGTGTGAAATGGATGCTAGAGAAGGAACAAGATGGAGGCTTTCCACCAGACTGTTCGTTCTTGCAGCTGATTTTGAAGACTTACATTGTGCCAGGCACCAAACATGCCATCCCCTACCCTCCCGCGCCCTCTCCACCCCCCGCCCCGCGCTAAAACCACTTCTCACAGGTTGCCAACCTGCAGGATTGTCCTTGATATGGTCGAAGGAAGAATGGTAGTTGGGTAAAGTAGGAAGTCAATGGGATGGCTTGTCACGGTTTGATTGGATGAAGCCTGGACTTGAATCCAGATATGCCCTGCTTTCAATCTTGTCAAAATGGCAGATGTCCATGGGCCTGTGTCTCTTCCTAATGTCTACCACATAGGACTGTTGTGAGATCACAGGAAATGGAATAAATGGGACCAATAGCATAGAGAGCTCTGCTCAGGACACTCTGTTCATGATTTTAGCCTGGGAAGCCTTGCATCTGAGGATGCTAGAAAGTTCCGGGCAGCTGTGGATGGTAGTCCTCATACATGCGGGTGATGGACGTGCGGTAAACACTGGCATCTCTCTCCTGGCTCCCTCTCAGGTGTTGTGCTTCCTTCCACCCTTGACTCTTCTTTCTTCCCACGTTAAAGAGGCGTGGCCTTCATCCCTAGAAAGGATAGCTTCACGGCGTAGGTGTCTTCTAGAAGCTGTACCATTTACTAGAAGACTTTGTATTTAGATCTAAGGGAATGGATTCATGCTAAAATTTCTGACCCAGAGGCTATGGGAACGTTTTGCCAGTCCAGGTACTGTGTTCTACAAATGAGGGCTCCTATTTTACAATCAACACCAGTGATTGACAACTATGAAGGAGTTGGCACAGTGCCAGCTGCGTGGTACATACATTGATGTCATGGTTATTCCAGATTCTATGTATGCTGGTTTGTTATCTGAAAAACTGGGACAGGAAACCTACAGGGCTTGTCTGTGAAACTGAGAGTGAAGCTTGGTATGGTGTTTAGCCCTTGCTGTGTATTTAGCAAATTGTTACCTGATTCTATCAGTCTCTCTTCTGTTACTGTGATCAAATACCATGACCCACAGCAACTTACAGCAAAAGAACTTATTTTAGCTTATGATCCCAGAGGGGAAGTCCACAGTGTCGAGGGAGATATGACAATAGACACCCAGAGCAGGAAACTGAGAGGTCACATCTTATGTGCACATAAGGAGCAGGGAGAAAGCAGGAAGTGGGGTGAGGCTATAAATCCCCCTCATAGCCTGTTTCTAATTCTGTGCTTTCTCCTGCAAGGCTGTACCTTTTAATGGGCCCATAACCTCCCCAAACAGCCACCAAACTGGGGGGCAAGTGGTCAAATACCTGAGCCTGTGGGCAACACTTCTTATTCAAGCTACCACACTGATCCCTTCCTGTCATTCACAGTGTCTTTCTCAGAGTCTTACAGAAGACCTTGATGGCTGATACATTCATAGCACTGTTAAGTACTGAAATGACTATGTGCATGAGAGTGAGCTGAATCACAGTATTACAGCCTTGTGTCACCCCATGGCAGGGATATGTTCTGAGAGATGCATTGCTAGGCTTGTCACTGAGCAGACCTAGTGTGTACTTAGAAAAAACTGGGTGAAAAGGCTTACTGTGTGCCTAGGCTCGGCCCAGGCTACAAACCCACAAAACATGTTACCGATCTGAAATGGGAGGAAATGGTAGCACAGTGGTAAGTGCCATATCAGTAGGCAATGGGGCTTTTGCAGCTCTATTGTGGTCTTCTGGGGCCACCATAGTTAGTATATATAGTCACACATTCTCCTTTTTACACAATGTGGGACCCTAGTCCATGGGATGGAGTTGCCCACATCCAGGATGCATCATGTTTCTGTAAATACATTATAGGCACACCCAGGTGTGTGTCCTTGGGAATTCTAAATCCAATCAATTTTACCACGTGGATTAACCACCACGGAGGAGGTGTGTATGGGGAATAACATCATGTGACTGGTGTCCTCACAAAAGACACCAATAGAGAATCCCTGCCCCTTCTGTTATGTGGAGACATGGAGGGAAAGGGAAGGGGACATTTGTGGACCAGGACATGGGAATTCTGTAGACACTGAAAACTATGCTTTCTAGATTTTAGCTTTTCTGCACCGAGAGCAGTATATTTTTGCTGTTAGAAGAACCCAGGTTACAGTAATTTGTCATACAGCAACCAGATAGTCTCCCCCATACTGGGATGAGAGAATCCAGCTGCTGGGGCCTGAGAACCTTGGCGTGGTCAACCTAGGGAGAAGGGGCCATGATTGGCCTAACACATGCTTTAATGAGGATGCTGCAAAGCCTTAGAGTCAGGACTTGCTGCTATTGGCCCTGATCTGTGTCACTGGTGGGGACAGGGATCTCTCTAGCCTTGCTGAGCTGTGCTCCCAGTGTGTGCGTGGGCGTGGGCGTGTGTGTGTGTGTGTGTGTGTGTGTGTGTGTGTGTGTGTGTGTGTAGGTGCACATGTCTTCCTGTATGTTGGTCAGGTGACAACCTCAACTGTCATTCTCTAGGCACTGCCTACTTTCTTTTGGAGACAGGGTTTCTCACTCACTGGTCTAGAACTTGCCGAATAGGCTAGGCTTGCTGGCCAGTGAGCCTTGGGGACCTGCTCATCTCTGCCTGCCTAGTGCTGGGATTACAGAAGCATACTACCACTTTGAACTTAAAAAAGAAAAAAAAAAAAAGAAAAAAGAAAAAAAAGCATGGCTTCTTGGGTGTAAGGATTGTAAGACTACATCTTACATCTAATGAATGCAAATCAATCGCTTTAATTAAGCTAAGCAGGTCTTCACTCTTGGGGAGCTAACACTTTTCTGACTGAGCTCCCCAGCCCCGCCCTCTTGCTCTTGGTGGCTACTCTTAACATCACTGTATCTATTTAGTCCCAAGTCCTAGATTTTCCTGCTGTAGCCAATACTGTGTGGAAAACAGTGACCATATGGGCTGCCTACTGCTCAGCAAACACGGTATCTAGTCACTGACTGGCCAGGAATGCTGCAGGTCACCCTGTAGCCACACTGGCCTTTGGAATCCTGTGGTCTCAGCTCTCTGCATCCTCAGCGGCCTTCTTTTTCCTGTCTCTCTCCTTGGCCCTTCCCATCCAGTCCCAGGCTCAGCATCTGCTTCACTGTCCCTCTGTTTCCTGTGCGTGTGTGAGCATGTGCGGGCGGGTGCATATGTGTGGACACGCATGTGGAGGAGACCTTCTCTTCTCTTTCTCTTCCTTCTCCGCCCCTCCCCCCACACCCTTCTTATGCTCAATGAGGCTGCAGTGCCCCAAAGACAGTTCTCAGGCATCCCGTCCTCACCTCTTCTCGTGGCCCACACACCCCAGGATTTTTCTGTTATTCTGTGGGACTGGAAGAGGTGCCCCAAGTCCTCACACAGCTCTACCTCCTACAGAGTTAAGCACCACACCCCTGGAGCGATTGTTTAGTTAGGTGCTGAGGAATTGTGGACATCCAAAGCCCCTGTTGCCAGGCTGGGGGACCACTTCTCCTTGAAGCCTCTTTGAAATGCAGACTCATTCTCTCAGTGGACTGGACTATAGGCGTCTCAACTTGGAAGACAAATGCTTCAAACAGGCAGCAACTGCACTGGAGTTCCCAGCCTGCCTTCTGACACGTTCATTATATCGATTGCTGGCTCTTTGTTTGCCTTTGTGGCCACCTCTCCCTAATTGGCTCCTATTTGCTTTTCCTGCCCTCGCAGCAACCTGGGCTCTGTCTGGAAACAGACTGCAATTCAACATACCAGCAATGCTGTGTGAGAAGGAAATCATGTCTGCTTCTGTAGGGAGTGGGCTGAGGATGGGCTTGCAAACGGAGTCCGTAATCCCAAGTTCTTTCCTTCTGGAGGGTTTTGGGGTTCCTATGGGTCCAGGGGCTGCAATGTGCTTTGGGTGTGAGCAGTTAGCTAAGCTACTCACATGTGGCAAAATGAACCCAGACCTGTTCTGACTAAACCTGCTTAGGGTAGGTGAGATGCACACTTTCAGAAGCATGTCCAACTTCTGGCTCTTATTCATACATGACCATGAGCACAGTCCAGTGCAAAACTGGGAAGTTACTTAGAATGTTGATATTGGTTTTGCAGTTTGTTCAGAGTGCGTTTATGTATATGTATGCAGGTGTGTGTGTCTATGTTTGCACATGTATATGGAAGTCAGAGGACAGCCTCAAGTGTCATCATTAGGAAGGCTATCTACCTCCTTTGAGACAGGGTCTCTTATTGGTCTGAAGCACACCAAGTAGGCTAAACTGGCTGGCTAGTAAGCCCCAGGGGTCCCCCTGCCTCTGCCTCCCTAGTGCTGGGACATCAAGTCCACGCCACTGCATCTGGGTATTTTCACAGAGGTTCTGGGGATCAAGCTCTGTCTCTCTCCCTCTCTTTCTTTCTTTCTTTCTTTCTTTCTTTCTTTCTTTCTTTCTTTCTTTCTTTCTTTCTCTCTTTCTTTCTCTCTCTCCCTCTTTCTTTTCTTTTTTTTTGTAACTAAATGTGCTGTTCTCTGTTTGGAATACTTGTGTACACTGTGTGAAGATGTGTCCCTGTGATCAGTTTAATAAAGAGCTGAATGGCCAATAGCTAGACAGGAGCCTATAGGTTGGGTTTCTGAGGAGAGAAAGAACACTAGGAAAAAGATAGAAGGAGTCGCCAGGAAGACATGGAGTAAGTTGGACATATAGTACAGAGGAGAGGTAACTGAGCCACGTGCTAGAAGTAGATTAATAGAAGCAGGTTAATTTGAGTTATAAGAGCTAGTTGGGGACAAGCCTAAGCTAAGGCCAAGCTTTTATAATTAATAACAAGCCTCCACATCATTATTTGGGGAATGGCAATCCAAAGATGGTCTGACAAGAAAGCTTGCTACAGTTCTCTACTGCAAGCTTGATAGATGACAGGGTTATGTCACATTGTGGAGCATGGGACATGCCTGCTCCTAAGTCCCTGTTTGGACACTAAGGAACCTTTTGTGCTCCTCCTTCTCAATGTTTTGTCTGCAGAATGGTAATAGTAATGGTGGCAGATGTGTGTAGAGCTTCAGATGCACTGGGAACCAGCCAAAGTCAAGATCAGGAGCTGCCAGGGGCTGAGAAGGCCCAAGGCTAAGCCTGACATGGAGGTTGTGCTCGGAATGGCCAATGGGGCTGCTCGGACTTGATGCTTTGAGATGATGGGTTCTACCATGGGTCTTCCAGGTGGGAGCACTTTTCCAGGTGTAGTAGGAATTTCTAAACACAAATTGCAGCCCGAGTTAGTGACTATGTAAACAGATACCGCAGTCAGCCACCCTGTGCCAAGTCCTAGTATACCATTCAGGAGCTGGGTTACCTTTGACAAGTAACTTGATGATTCTGTGCTTTATTTCCTTATCTTTAAGATGTGGCAATGAAAGATAACACAAGGTGAGTCTCTCCATTCAAGAAATTGGAAGTCTGAAATACTTCAAAAATACCTTTTATCACCAATGGAACATCAGGGGTCCATGTCCTGTGATTCACCATGTCTTGCTTTCTTAACAATGAGAACAAATTCATAATAAATAGTGAATTTTTTTTCACTAATAAATACATTTTTCATAGTAAATATTGAAATCGTTAAAAACATAAGGCATGCTTCGTCTCTCTCTCTCTCTTTTTTTGTCAATAAAAATGCTTTCATTTTAGAAAAAAAACCCAAAGAGTACATTTTGGTTTGAAAGAGAAATGCCGCCCATGGGCTCTGGTGTTTGAATACTCTCTGCCCAGGTAGTGCTGCAGTTGGGGTGGATGGGGCCTTGCTGGAGGAAGTACATCAATGGTTACTAGCTTGGTCTCACTTCCAGTTCACCATCTCTGCTTCATGCTTGTGGGTGAAGATGTGGTCTCCCAGCTTCCAGCTGCCACACCTCCCCTGCCATTATGGACTCTTCCCCTAGAACTGTAATCCCAAACAGAATCTTTTCTTTTTCTTCTGTGAATTGCATTGGTCAGGGCATTTTATCACAACAATGAAGAGTAATGAATACAAGTTAATTTGCCTTTTGTGTACAGCAGTCCCTTCCTTGCTGGATTTACATGATGCACAGGGACAGGCTAGGCTTCCTCTTGGTGGGTGGATCCCCATTCCTGGGGTGAGGTGTGCAGAAGGTGGTTGGCACAGGGCTGGCATGAAGCACTAGCTCCCACAGCAGGCCCAAACATGGATGTATTCCCTTTAGGTGCCAGTAGGCAAAGGAGTCTTAGGCTTGCTTTTAAATTCTCTGGAAACTGCCCCAGGCCTGAAAGATGTCTGCTGCACAATTAAGACATCAGTTCTGCCTGAACTTCATCCACAGAAACCTCCTGTCCAAGCCTGTGCATCTGTGTCCCCACCTCTGGGCATACCCCTTTCCAGGTGGCTCCCAGTCTGGCTCTGGATGCTTCTTAGTCATTTCTGGGCTATCTCCTGGCCAGCTGTCCTTGTGAGGTGTCCTTGTGAGACTCCAGCACCTCCTTTCCTGCCCCACCCCGTCTGACAGCTGTGGCTGGCTTAGGTACTCCCAGGCTTGCAGTCATTTGAATGTGATATTTGGATTCTCTTCCATGACCACAATGGCTTGCTTTTTATAACGGCAAAGCAAACGGAAGTAGATTAGAGACCTGCAGATCCATTGCACATTGAGAAGAGCTTGTCTCCCCATGAAGACTAGGGGAAGAATGTTGTCTGGTGGACCAGGCCAAATTATTAGGAAGGACTAAAAGATGCTGAAGGGGACGGTGTTTGAAGCGCTGTCCCGGGTGCTCACTATTGATCTTCCTAGAAACCTATTGCCCCCATTATGCAGGCAAAGAAACTGAGGCTGAAGGGCTCTGTGACTTGGCCTTTCTCCACTTAAGATCCATGTGTACATTTTGAATGTTAAGTCACAAAGTCGCGAGGTGACTGCTGATAACAGTGGGGTAAAGACAATACGCAGAAATCGAAGAGGTGCAGGGGTGGGGGGTGGGGGTGGAAGGGAGCGTAACGGACAGCAGTCATGGTACCAAGAGGGTCAGAAAGATGGCTCAGCAGGCAAAGGTATTAGCCACTGGGGCCTGAGGTCTCAAGTTCCCTTCCTAAAACCCCACACAGAAAGCCAGGCATGGTGCCCTGCTTCTGTAATCCAGCACTCCCACTGAGAGATGAGCACTTGGGAGCTGGCAGGGACAGCTAGTGTGGAGTTCATGCTGCGGAAACATGGAGACAAACCCTGCTTCAACTGGGTGGTGTTATGATATATTATGCGGGGATCCCCGATTGTGTCTTGCACGTGCAGGGAAACATGCTAGCATGCTGGGCAGATGCAGTGGTGAGCTGGCGGGTGACCCACTCCAAGTGTGCATAGCCATGGTGGTGGGGCAGCTGGTGGACATTCACAACCCAGACACTACATCTGCGAGGAAATGGTTTATTATAATAGAGAGACAAAGAGAAGACAGGAAAGAGGGAGAGAGGAGGGAGAGAGGGGGAGAAAGAGAAGGGGGTCCAGGGGTGCACACCTCGTGGGAGTGGAAAGAAAGGGGGGGGTAAGAAGTGGAGTTTTTCCTTAAGAAGAGGCTTCTATGTCAGGATGCAGGACGGCTCCAAGGGGTGGGATTTCAAGGGATCAGATCAGAGTATTAACAGGTGGAAAGAGAAAGCCAAATCCAGAAAGTTCTCTTCTTATCTCCACTCACAGACACACACAGAATACATGTACACATATAAAAATTCTACCTGGTGTAGTCTAGGGGAGCCCCACCCCCCTCTGGAGTTGTAAAAGAAGACTCAGAAAATGTGGGAAGGTCCGTCTCAGTCTTTCTGGCTCCATCGTGGCCCCCACAGCCCTCTGGCATGGGAAAGCTGATTTCTCCTGGGGCCTCTTCTGAGATTTGGAGGGCGGGGGAGCTTGGTCTGAGCCCACCTACCCATTTGCTACTTTTTAGATGGTTCTGTCACCCTTGAGGCTCCCAGAGCAGATGCAGGGCTGACTCAGTGTTATTCCCTGTGTTGTTTCTGCCCCCTCACACATCGCTGTAGTCAGAGCTCCAGTCAGCTCTCAGAAGTAGAGCCCTCCCACCAACCAGTGGCAGTGAGTCCTGAAGAACCTTCTGGCCCAAGTTGCTTTCAGTCTTTGGGACCAAGGACTCATGTTGCCTGTCACAACCATCCATGAGCAGAGAGGGGAATTGAATCTTTAAGTCATACTTTATCCGGAGAGCCCTGGTCAGAGAAGGTAATGGATCAGCACACTCACACTGTTTTCTCTCATCTCCAGCCTGTAGGCGTTACAGAGACAGAGGGAATAAAGGCAGGCAGTCTGTTCGGGAACACAGAGCTGCCCCTCTGGTCAGATGATCAGCCACAGATGTAGCTGCCTCGCTGTCATCCCCTGAAGTCTTTCCTCATTCTCTGGTTGTCTGGGATGAGGTACTTCTTGGAATACTGTCAACACTGTGCTGCTCACACCACCTGGGTTGAAAGTCACCTCAGAAAAAGCTAGCCATGAACAGTGCTGTGTCCCCAGGGTTCCCCAGAAAAACAGGACCAACAGGTGGGACACATAGCTAAAGGACGTTTATTAGACTGGTTTGGGTAGTCTGACCGTGATCACCTCACACTGGATAGGCTGGGGACCTAACAGTGTTTGCTCAGTTCACGAAGAGGCAAGTGTCTCAGAAGTCCCACTCTGGCACTGAAGTCCTAGAGAACCACTGGTCTTCAGTCTGTGTTGGAAGCCTGAAGCTGGGTCTGAGTATCAGTGGAGGAATGTAGCAGCAACAGCACCAGGATAGCTGAGCTCACCAGCAAGAGTGGAAGCAAGCAGGCATAAGACAAAACCCTTTCTCCCACCAACATCGTCTAGACTGCCACTAGAAGGCAGCACCCACATTTCTGGTGCACCCACATTTCTGGTGGCCCTTCCTACTTCAAACTATTTAATCAAGACAATTCCTCACTACAGTGTCCAGCAGGCCAGCCTTTTAGTTCCAGATTCAGACAAGGTGACATCAGGACAAATGCTCACATGTGTGTGCATGCTAAGTTGATAATGACAGGTAGGAGCAGATTCTTCTCCCAGCCCTGGCAATACACAGACACTGTTTCCAGCCATCATACTTTGAGGCACTTTGCTATGCTTCATACATCTCCCTGGTACACTTAGCTTTAGACTCCATCCCTTTATCTCAGAGCTGGGCCAGAGCTGAGTGAGCATCCCCTGAGAGGCCTCTGAATAGGTGTGAATCACAGATGCATGCTGCTATTGCCCCATTTCTGGATATCTCCATGATAGCTGGGCTCTCTCACTTTCCACAAGGGCTGGTGTCTGGTCTCAGTGATTCTTTGATGGATCCCGCTGTGGTTCTTTCTGCCTTTGGGAGTGAGTGTGACACAAATGGCTCCCATGTGACCTGTCTCAGAGGCATTACGAGTATGGGAGTCATTCTGTTTACACTGGGTTAATTTATTCCACACCACCTTGGGGACATCAGATGGTGCCACAGAGAATTTTAATAAATTTTCAGAAAAAAAAGTGACTGACTATAAACTGACTGGTGCCCTTTTAAGAAAATCCTTTTAATGACAAGCAGAAACACACACACACACACACACACACACACACACACACACACACAAATAAATAAAGGCTTTACAATAAAAATACAAGTTTGGGCTGGGTGGTGGTGGCTCACGCCTTTAATCCTAGCACTCGTGAGGCAGAGGCAGGTGGATTTCTGTGAGTTTGAGGACAGCCTGGGCTACAGAGTGAGTTCCAGGACAGGCTCCAAAGCTACACAGAGAAACCCTGTCTCAAAAAACAAAACAAAGCAAAATAATAATAATAATAATAATAATAATAATAATAATAATAATACAAGTTTGGGAAGGCAATACTCAAGTTTTCCCACAATGTGGAGTTTGCTTCCTAAAGCTAGCGGGATTTGATAAGCTGATAGGTTGACGTTTACAGAACCACATTGCTTTCGGCTTCTTGGCTAAAGGCGGCAAAAACGTTTGCTTGGAGGACTTCAGGAGCTCGATAAAGTGCATTCGTTTGCCCACCAAGCTTTCGGTGTTTTCTGAGCCACCGTGGAAGTGGAGGATTGATTGATGCATCCTCCTGGCGCCCACTGCAGCTGCTGAGAAACTGTTAGCAGGACACACCCAGCGAGAGGGAGGAGCTTGGTCCCATAGTCTCTCCAGCGCCCTCTACTGGCAAAGTAGTACTCCAGCCTCCCCCCCACCCCCCACCCCCCTGCTTCCGTCACCACCACCCCCCCCCCCATCCCCTGTTCAGATCAAAACTTCACAGGTCAGGTAAAGCAGGGTGGATTTGCAGCTAGCCGAAGAGGCATAGACTGCTCGGGGGCACGCTTTGTACTGTACTCGGAACCATTTCTGTAGTATCCCACTTCGCACAGTTCTGGCGCTCATTGAATACAACATTGATGTTAACGTGATGCTTGAATGAATGGATTTTTTTTTTTTCCCGGTAGCCGTATTAGAGAACTCAATTTCCTCAGGTTTAAAATTATCTATACAATCCCCAGCGATATTTCTTCCTCCCCGAATCCCATCTTTGCACTAAAATTAAACCTAATGGAATTATCCCATTATATCTTCTCAACGTTGTACAACTGATCAATTTGATAAAAATCCACTAAAGAGTAGAGCAATTTGGTGGAAAAAATTAATTAAAGCAGTTTGAATTGATCAGGTGTTGATTAAATACCCCAGCTAAGCTTTGATCTGATAGCCAGGAAAAGACAAGATTGATATCGGGTGGAAGCCTGAAGCATTAACCAGAGGACTCCTGGCTCACAAGCCAGTGCTCAGCACTGCTACAGTGACGGGAAAGATGTGAATGTCGTAGGAAGAAGAAGTGCTTTTGACTTTGATATCAGGTGTTCAATTGCTGATAGCAGTAATCAGTGGTGTTAGGAGTCAGCGCTGAGGACTGTGGGCAGGTTATTGAACGGGCTTTGAGTACTTTACCCAGTAGCCTGCAGAAGTCACTGTCTGCCCCCCCCTCCGCTGTGGACTACAAGAACACCACCTGTCATGCTCAGCTCTGGTGGTGTGGAGAAGAGAAGCAGAAGGCAAAGGAAGAGACCCATATGTGAGTGCAGAGGCCCATGGAGACCAAAGCTGTCAGTCTCCCCGGGTCTGAAATTAAACGCAGTTCTGAGCCCCTGGATGTGGGTGCTCCGGACTCACTTAGGGTCTTAAGACTCTTTTTTAAATAGTTCTTTTGTATTGGAGGTTGTTTCAAAAGGTAAGTGGGGTTTTTGTATGATAAAAGATTTACTTTATAATATTGAATAAATGAAGCAAGTTATAAAATAGTTAAGATGGAGAAAGGACTGTAGAAAATACAACAAGATCCTGTGCTAAGACAGTGGGTCTTAGCATCATCAATATCATGAGGAGGTTTAGGATGTGTTTGGGTAGGTGATGAGGAGGGGGAAAACTGGAGAAGGAATTTTAAATTTCACCCCCTTTGGCTTTATTTTAAAGTATTCATTCATTTTCGTTTTTTTAAATAAAAAAATTATAATGTGTTAGACACAGATATTTTCAAACAAAGTGTGTTTTTGTGGTTCTCCTCCCCACATTCCTTAACCCCTGATCCCTCCTTAGAGTCCCTTCCCAAGATCCGTCTTCATTCCTCTCCTGTGTCCTCTTACCAACTGCCAGTCTTCCTTATCACCACAAACTACTTCTCTCTTGATCTCCTTCCTAAAATGGTATACTTCACACACACACACACACACACACACACACACACACACACACACACACTGGTTAGGGTCTACTTATGGAGGAGAACTATGTTCATGTCTTTGTGAGTCTGAATCTTCCTAGATGAACATGATCCACCGAGCAATGGGTGAAAGTGATGAAGACCCACAACCATCTCTTGATACCCGTGGCCGTGCGGGCACCACAATCTGAGACTGTTGGGAACTATTATTTAACATGGCACAGAACTTACATACAGCCTTCGTTCATACATTCTCCTGTGCACTTCAAACATCTGTAGACTGTTTACACACCTAACGGAATATGCATGCTGTGAACCAAACTGAAGTTCCCAGAGAGAAAAAGCCAAGCCTATGCTAAAAATTTACAAGTCCTGATTGGAACATCATGATTATGGAGAGTTGGAATGTTGCAGATTATCCTGAGTTATCATTAGCCCCTTTAATAACCTACCTGATGTTCCCACCAACACATTTGGGAGACATCTTGATTTATGACTTTCTTTTGTCCGGTGACTAGAAAAGTTCATGTAACTGCTTTAACAGAGGAACATGTTATTTGGGGTAACCTGAACCCACATTCCCAGGCCATGCTCACTCATATGTGGCTCTGAATAAACCCTCTCTTGTTCCCTTTGAAATGAGGGCTGTGCTTTGCATAGACAATGCTATGTAAATATTTGTCATGTTGTATAATTTAGGGAATAATGGCAGACAAACATAAACAGCTGTGAAATGTTCCATTCAAATGCAGGTTTTCCTCAACCATTTTCAATACAGAGTTGATAGAATCTATGAATATGGAGCCTTCGAGTATGAAGGTGGATGACTGACTCTATGTCCATTTTCTTAGGAAAGGCAGAACCCAGGAGAGTGGATAGATGGTTTTAGGATCACACACATGGAATTCCTGTAGCTAGAGTTTTCCTGCCTGGCCCACAGTCAGGACAAATCTCTCTCACCTGCCAGTCCCACAGCCGCTCAGACCCAACCATGTAAACACAGAGACTTATATTGCTTACAAACTATATGGCCGTGGCAGGTTTCTTGCTAACTGTTCTTATATCTTAAATTAATCCATTTCTATAAATCTATACCTTGCAACGTAGCTTGTGGCTTACCGGCATCTTCACATGCTGTTTGTCATGGTGGCGGCTGGCAGTGTCTCTGACTCAGCCTTCCACTTCCCAGCTTTATTCTCCTCCTTGTCCCGCCTACACTTCCTCCTGCCTGACTACTGGCCAATCAGTGTTTTATTTACCAACCATTTGCCATACAGAACATCCCACAGCAAATTCCCCCTCAGCATCCTGGCATTTTTGCCTTCCCATCATAGCCTTGCACATGGGATCCCTTCTTCTCTTTGCACAATTCCCACTTGGACTGGTCCTCACTTCCTGATAAGAATAGCTTCCAACCTTCTGAACTTTCAGACTCTCCTTGTTACTGTCTCATAGGAACCACACCTGTCCTGAACAGCACTGACCACTCTAGGGATTTTGCATCTACTTTTGATTATTTAATCAATGTTTGTGTCCCTGACCAGGCTAAAAATTCTAAGATGTTGGGAGCCTGAAGTGGCATTTCCAGCAGATATTTTCTGTCTGCCTTTTGGATGAGTGAGTGAATGGCACATGTTGATTAGGCACCTCGAGTTGACTAGAGCCTGGTGGGTTTTGATGTGTTCACTATATGTGAAAAGAAATAGTGGGGCTTGCTGAGGCAATACAGGACCCTCTGAGAGCTGTGTATCGCTGCCCTGTCCTACAGAAGGGACAGAATGGTGACCATGCTTCACTGGCAAACGCAGCAGAACACTCCCACCCAGTGTCCACATCTATCACAGTCTCTGGATGCAGTTAGAGCCCGAGGAAGAGCAACAGGTCTGGAAGTCTGGTCTCTAACATGTACAAGCTCAGCAAGCATGGTGCTGTCTGAACCAGCTGGGAATGCAGAGCTGCACAACAGGGCAAGAATATGCTCTGGATTTGGGGACAGCTGTGCTGAGGCTTCACCTCCATTTACTGGGTAGATAACAAGGCACTTTATGCCACTATGTGTACATCTACCTATACACGAAAATGCAAGAAGGATCAGGATTCTACAACCATTTCAAGCCGTTTTTTCTTTGTTTTTGAGTCTCATACATAAGTATAATGTGTTTTGACTTTATTCACCTCCCCATCACACTTTGGCATCTTTCTTTCTTTCCTCCTGAACCCCTTCATCCAGGCCAGGTTCCCAGTGGTATATCAGCAGAGAACGACACCTTTCCTACTGAGTGCTTGCGGTTTTAACGGTCATGCCATATCTGGACGGTAGTGTTTAATGACACTTCTCATTGTTTTCTGGGTATTAGTTCCTCTCTGCTCTCTCTTCTATGATGTCCCCTGGACTTTGGGAAGTAATTTGGGAAAGACAATTAGACACAGTGGACATGAAGATGGGATAGGGTCTGAGAGGGATTTCAATTTCACTGATGGTTAAGGATGTTGAACACTTCTTTAAGTGATTTCCTGCCATTTGAGATTCCTCTACTGAAAATTCTCTGTTTAGAACTGTACCTCATTTTTAAATTGGATTAATTTTTTTTTAATTTCTAGTTTATTGTCTCTTTATGTATTTTGGATATTAGTCCTCTATCTGATGCGGGTGTGGTGAAGATCTTTTCCCATTCTGTAGGCTACCATTTTGTCCAATTGATGGTGTCCTTTGCCTTACAGAAGCTTTTCAGTTTCATGAGGTCCCATTTATTAATTGTTGATCTTGGTGCCTGAGTTATTGGTGTTCTGTTCAGAAAGTCTTCTCATGTGCCAATGCATTCAAAGATATTCCTTATTTTCTCTTCTATCAGGTTCAGTGTATCTGGTTATATGTTGACGTCTTCAATCCACTTGGATTTGAGTTTTGTTCAGGGTGATAAACATGAATATATTTGCATTTTTCTACATGCAGATATCCACTTTGACCAGCACCATTTGTTAAAGATGCTCTCTTTTTTCCAGTGTGTATCTCTGGCTTTAGATTTCAAGTCTTAAATAGAAAAAATTTACAAGAGTTTATATCATACAACAAATATTGGACTTCCATACATCTTCGTCGGTCCTTCCTCATCTTCAGGCCCCCATGACACTGAGGAGGATAACATTACCTGCTTCAGAATTGTGGACTCTCAAATAGGGTTACGTACGTCCTACACGTTGGAACTTGAGCTGCAGAATCAGCATCACCCACAAGGGGGCAGAGTGGTAACAGCTTTGACTCAGGAATCTGCCCTAATGAGCACCTTTGTGCACCTTTCAACTGAGGCTTGAGGTGGGGAAAATGGGTTGCATTTGTGAGGAGAACCTTGCTGTATCATGGTATAATGTCTGTTGTAAATGATATTTTAATGTCCAGGGTCTTACTCAGGAGAATTGGAAAAGGAAGTTTAAAAACATTCATTTAGACTCTTAACGCAGAAACGAGACCCCTAAGAACCGGATAAATGAGAGATAAAAGCTTTTCCCGGCTCTATTACGGCGGTCTTAGAAGAATTTATAACTTTTTTCCCTTGAAGATCGATTTCTGTTTCACCAAGTGTTCTGAAAAGTTCTGCTTCTGGCTTTTGGTTTCTGTTTGGAGAGAGATTTCTGATAAGGACGTTATTTATCAAGCTCCGAGTTCTACCAGCCAGTATTTCTTAGTTGGGCCACACACTCTTCTGACGGAGCAGACAGGCCTGCTTATCCTCAAGAGGCCAGGAGACGCGTTGCCCAACTGATTGGGAAGTGGGGTAAAATGCGACTCAGGTGCTTTTTGTTGGGAGCTGCTTTCATGAAGGGTCCCCAGCATAAGACTTTCCAAGCTGAACAGGTTTGACCAACAAACCGAATGACCTGAAGAGTCCTGGAGGGTCTTCTCACCGTCCCAGCGGCCTGCCTTAGAAGCAAGGTCGTCAGGAGTCGGGTGTCGGGTAGTTCTGCGCTCGCCCTCCACTGCTGCCGTGCGGGCCATTGCCAAACTAAACCGTTTTAAAAGCCCACAGTGACCATTTTGTCACTGTCCGAACTCAAGTGGTTTCTTTTGATCTTCTTGGCACTGGGAGGACAACTGAGGCTGGAGGGTCCGTGTGCAAGGTGGTCCTTCACACTCATGGTGGTTGTCTCTCTTCACCAGGGGCTTGTTCTCAGTCTTTCCTAGTGTTTAGGCCCCTGATGCCATAGAGGTCGCTGGGTACTATAGTGTCCTGCTTTTGAGGCTGCTGACTTCCAAAAGATCAGGGTAGAAGCTGTGTGTCTCATTATTTCTAGACCTAGAAATGATATATTGTCACTCACACCCTATTGACTAGCCAAGAACAGTTCTGTTTCTTCTTCAAAGGAGGAATAGGTAGAGAGTAATGGGGGCTGAATATGCTCAAATTCCATTTTATTTATTTATTTGTTTGTTTGTTTTTGAGACAAGGTCTCAAAATATAGCCCTGCCTGACCTGGAACTATACGTGCAGACCAGGCTGGCCTTGAACTCTACTTCACAAGCATTGGTATTAAAGGCATGCTTCACCCAGTGAAATACATTTTATATATGTATGAAATTATCATAATGAAACTTGTTATTATGTATAAATAACACATGCTAGCAACAACAACAATAACAAAAAACTCAAAAATAATTAGATGCCATCCTCTGATGGAAGGGGCATTGAAGAATTTGTAGCCTTCTTCAATTTACAACAGATCTGTAACACCTTTGGAGAATTCTCTGTGACTTGTTGGGGACCTGACTTCTACTGTCCAATATATCAAGTTTCTCTGTAGCATCAATATCAGCCAGCAGCTGGGTGGACTTTTTCTTGGGATTTATATTCACAACTAGACATGTTTGCCATGAGCATCATCCACTCCATTAGTCCTTGCCACAGGCATGGTGCACACCCTAAAGGCAGCATATTGGGGACTTCTCATCTCTTATCTGTGAACCTGTCCCTGGAAACTAGAGTGGAATACACAGAAGATGTCAGCTTGCATGTGTGTGCATGCTGTGTGCCTCTGTGTGTGTGTGTGTGTGTGTGTGTGTGTGTGTGTGTGTGTGTGTGTGTGTGTGTGTTGAATTTTCTGGTGCATAACAGTGCTGGGACATCTTTAGAAAAATGGGAATGAGAGAAAATGGGTGTGTGCAGAGAAAATACAGAGATCCAACAAAAACTGTGACCTTCCTCTAGTCAGCATGTAATCTGGCTGGAAGAGGGGCTGCTGTGTTAAATGAATGGAGGAAAGGTCTCCTTTGGCTCACGATTTCAGATTACTGTCTATTGTAGCAGGGAAGGGAGATAACTTCCCCATTTCTGCGATCCTGGTTATTAGGCATGGGAGAGAGATCTGTGGGGACCCGGAATTGCTCTGATCTGCAGGATTTTGGAGGTGGGGTGGTGCAGAATGAAGTAAGCAGACTCTCTGATACACTCAAGCTGGAGAAGTCTGTTCCTTGCCCACTGAAAATCAATACAGCACATCATTTTTGATTGACACACGCCCCTGATACAATGCTTGCCTAATGATGGCAGCTGGCTTTCTCAGGAGACAATTCAACTTAAAAATGCTGCTTAATGATTGTGGTTGCTAAGTCACAGTACAATTGGACTTGAAAATACACAAATTGGGTGTACATTTACAGTGCTTACATAGTTCCCAGGAGGCTTCTTTACTTCTTTGGATGGTTTCTTGATGGGCTGAGCCTCCAGATCAGTGATTCTCAACCTTCCTAATGCTGCAACCCTTTAATACCATTCATTCCTCAGGCAATGGTGACTCCCAACCCAACTGTTATGAAGTAGCAATGAAAATATATGATATGTAAGATATCTGATATGTGACTTAAAAGGAGTTGCGACCCACAGGTTGAGAATCAGTGCTCTAGATGATGCTGTTAGATATGTCGCTGTTGACACCCAAATGGACAAGTCAATTCACCACACAAGGTTTCCATCCTGTCTCTCACCTTTAGCCATAACGAAGGGCCCTCACAGACCCCTCATGGTTCTCTTGTTGCATCTTATGTTTGTTATTTAATATTATGGGATGAAGGCTTCAGACCGATGAGTTCACCTGGATGAAGAATTTTACTGATTCTATAGCAATTAATTGGAACTTATGGTCATGTTGTCACTGAGATAGAAAGTGGCCCTGTAAATGCCACCCTCAGAGGCTATCTCTGTAGCCACGCTAGGTGCATGGGTTAAATAGGAGACCTTTTGGGAGGGCTTGACTTGATGGGGGAAAGCACTGTTTTCTCCCGTTTTATTCAAACAAGGGAGCATCTTCTTCTGGAATGGAACTAGCTTTGAACTCTGTCCTAGTCCAGCATTATCACCCTGCAGGTTCCCACTGCAGCATCTGTAATTTTCCCCTGCCCTCCATTCTTACTCTCAGAGCTCCTAAACAACAAACAAACAAACAAAACAAAACAAAACAACAACAACAACAACAACTCCCAAGAGTCTTGGCAGGAAATCTGTGTGGGCTCATGAGCAACTTTGGTGACCAGCATGATGGAGAGTTTTGTGGAAGCTCCCTCCCTCTTGTGTTCTGCTATGGCTGCTGGTGGGTCTTTGTAGCACTGTGTAGGTCTCCTGATGCCAGGTACAGCTGTTGTGTCTGAAGCTGGATCGCTCTTCCTCTGCAGCCCAGCATGGACACTTTCTTGGTTCCCATCTTTGCTGAGGAGGAGTAAACTGCTCTCATCTGCTCACATTAAACTTGGCACCCTGGAGACCCACCACCATGTTGCTGCTGCCCCAGAGGTGACCAGGATGTGCTAGCTATTATAACCATGCTTATGGTCTGCCTCTCTCGGTATCAGTTAAGAGTGTTCAGAGTGAGCCCAGGTGAGGCAGAGCGGCAGGCCACTTGCTCCAGGGGGACAGACTTTACTATTATGACTATACTGTCCTTTCTGGGACATGGCTGTCCCTTGGAGTGGGCAGAATTTGGAACTAAGCTGGGGTGTTCTGCTCCTCTTTCCTGATATACTTTTCAACAGTTCATGGATGAGACCCCCCTTGTTATATTCTCTCTCTTCCACCCTCTTTCTTTTATTCCTTCAACAAATATGTAAGTGACTTGAACATACAAAGTTCTGGTCACAAGGAATATGGAAGGTGGCCCCAAATCTTTATTTATCTGGAAGATTCTATTGAAAATAAGTAAGTGAGAATATTTGCCAGGCAGCAGTAAGGAAAAGAGGACAAGGGAGATTAGCATGAGGAGGGACTCAAGATCGTGGCTATTTCCAAGAGAAAGACGAGAGGTATCTGGGGTAGAAGCATTTCAAGTAGAGAAACAGCATGTGCAAAGGCCCTGGGGCAAGTGCAGGCTGGTGTGTCTGAACAAGATCAGGAAGGCCAGTGTGTTAGCAAGACCCAGTAGAATAAGTTGATAATAGCAAGTGATGGAATATGGGGCTACTGTGTAAATGTCTTGGAAATGATTCTGTGAATTCACTGTATTCTAGAATCCTCACAAATATCCTTGAAAGGACTCAGGAAATAGAATGACCAGACAGTGTGATTTGCCTGTGACAGTTCTAGTCTCTACTTATTAACTTCATGTGAGAATTAATTAAAGACACTTCTTCACTCCCCAAAGCACCCTGAGTGGGGTGATTTAGGAGGAAACTGAGGTACAGAGAGGTGAATGATCCACCTAGGCGGTGGGGTAGGGAGCTGAGTACTAACCCAAGTCAGCCTGTGAATACCCAAGTCACTTCTTCTAGAGTTTTCTGCTTCAAATGCTTCCCCTTCACAGGTAGACCCCAGGGGACCAAACTCCTCGGAGTGGTTTACTGTGTCTTTGATCACTCTCAAAACTCCTTTCTGAATGGCACTTAGACAATTCTATAAACATTAAAGAAATGATGTTACGAGATGCTGGTCCTTTGAAGGGAGATTTCAGTTTTGGAAAGAGCCTGCAGGGTTTTGGAGCCAGCTCTTGTGGGTTAGCTGGGAAGATAAGCTGGATACACTTTCTAGGAGTGAGGTCAAGGCTTGAGTTTGAATGATTTCTTCTCTTTCTGGGCAGTGGAGCCTGACGATAAAAAACATTTCCAGAGAGCCATCCCATAAACGCTCTAAAGGTAACAGTGTCATTTGACTGGATCTGACTTCTCAAAGTTATTCATCTTTGTGTCTCATTTTTCCGCTTGGTAGAGATGACATACTGTGTCTAGACTTTCGTTGCTCAGCACATTTAGCTTGGAATGAGGGGGTGTCTTTCCTGGCTAGTAGACACGGCTGGCTTTGGGTGAAGAACATGAATCAACCCTCCCTGGGAACTCAGGTTGTGTTAGCTCAGGGTTCGGGCTTCCTTCCTGTTGGGTGACCCCAAGGGGCTCTGTTTTTGTGCTTCTTTATAATCATGAAATCATGAGAACTCTTTTGAATGTATTTATTGAAATAGCCATCGTGCATTTAATACACAAAGCAATGCTGATTCTGTTTTCTTTACAGAAATAACACATGGAATAAAGTAAACCAGGCATCACTCTGTTTTACAGTGAGGCAAAGGTTCATTGGCTCCTGGCTCCCTCTCCCATCCCCAGGCAGCCCTTCAGCATGGTAGTCTTGGAGGAACATCAGGCACCAACCTGCCTGTGTTTGAATCCTGGGCTTAGCCAATAGATAAGCATAGGCAGGTACTTAGGCCTCTGGGTGCCTCAGTTTCCTGTAGCATTTTAAACTCTGTTTTTCCTCAGTTCTATAATCACATTTTCTTCTCCATTGTAGTTATTTTTTCTCTGATTGCATCCTATTTTTATTTTTAAAATTTATTGGTTTATTCATTTATTTATTTGCATGTTTGAATAGTGGCTATTGTTATGTTAACTTGACACAAGCTAGAGTCATCTGAATGGACAGAACCTCAACTGAGAAAAAAGCCTCCATAAGATCCAGCTGTAGGGCACTTTCTTAATTAATGATTGAAGGGAGAAGGAGAGGGAGAGGGCACAGCCCATTGTGGGTAGGGCCACTCCCAGGCTGGTGGTCCTGGGTTTTGTAACAAAGCAAGCTGAGCAAGCCATGAGGAGCAAGCCAGTAAGCAGCATCCCTCTGAGGCCTCTGCATCCACTCCTGTCTTCAGGTTCCAGCCTTGCTTGAGTTCTTATCATGACTTTCTTTAGCAGAAGACTGTGATGTAGAAGTTTACTGAATAAACCCTTTCCTCTCCAAATTGCTTTGCTTATGGTGTTTCATCATAGCATAGTAGTGAAAGACCCCGCTTATAGCAGGCTTTTACTTAGCATAAGAAACACCATTCTGCGAGGCAAGTACCAGAAAAACAGGGCGTCCTTGGCCTAACTGCAAAATGTACGTTTAGATAAACCACTTGGCATAAACCGTAATCAGCCAGCTGCAAAAGCCTGGGACCAAGGAAACACCCGCCCTGGGAGAGAAACGATTGAGTCAAAATAAGATATCTCTGGTTGGCCACTTGGCCTTGGGGAATAAACAGTTGGGCTGGGAAAGCACCCCCAAGGCCAAGTCAGCCACACACATCAAATTTCCGAAAATTAAAAATATGTCCCTAAGTTCACCCTGGCCTTCTTTGAATCAACCAATGGGAACCCTGTAACTATGCTTCTCGCTTCTGTAACCGTGCCTCTGCCCCTGGGATCCTATAAAAAGTCCCCTTTACCCAAGGAGGGCGCGCAAGTCCTCCGAGAGACTTTGTCGCCCCGGGTACCTGTGTATCTGAATAAACCCTCTTGCTGTTTGCATCTGATCCGTGGTTTCGGTGTGTTCCTTGGACTTGGGGTCTCTCCTGAGGGAAGATCTCCTCCGGGGGTCTTTCAGTAGCCCTGATTTGGGTAGGTATTGGTACAAGGATGGTGGGATATTGCTGTTACAGACTTGACCATGTTGTTTTGGGAAGGATTATGGAAGGACTTTGGAACTTTGGGTGAGAAAAGCCATTGAGTGTTCAGGTAAGTTGTTCTGTGGGGGACTATAAGAGTGTTGAGAGACATACAGATAAGTAGGACAGCATGCATGTGTGTCTATGTGTGTACACACATACATGGGAATACTCTCATGTCATTGTGTGCCTGTGGAGGTCAGGGCACAAATGTCAGGAGTTAACTTAGTCCTTTCCTTCCACTATGTGGGTCATGGGGATCTAGCTCAAGCTCAAGTTGTCAGGCTTTGGTGGCAATCGCCCCTGGCTGATTATTGTATTTTAAAATTTTTTTTATATATATATATATATAGTGGTGATATTTTAATTGTGCTGAAATGTGATTTTATTTGTATGTTAATAAATAAAGTTTGCCTGGAGATCAGAGGTCACATAGTGAGGTCTCATAGCGAGCCATAAGCAGAAGTTCCATGGTGGTAGCACACGCCTTTAATCCGATCACATGACAGGCAGAATCTCTGTGTGGTCAAGGACACAGCCAAGCATGGTGACACAAGCCTTTAGTCCCAGTACCAACCATAGAGACCTGGAGGTCTGTATAGACAGGCAGTGATGAGGAAGTCATGTGGCTGGGCTTAGAGCCAATGAGAAGGCAGAACAGAAAGGCAATAAAAACACAAATCAGACAGGAAGAAGCTCTCTCTGGGGAAGCAACAGCAGCAAGGTGGTAAGATAAGGTAGTCGTGGCTCTCTGATCTCTTTGGCTCTGTATTTGGTTCTGTGTTTCTTATTTACTAAGCCTGTTTAGAATTTTGTCTACAATATATAATTGCACTTAGAGCCCAGCTGGATAATCCAGGCAATCTCTACCTCAAGGTACTTAATTTATCACTTTCCCTCTTTTAAACAACAACTAGAAAACATATAGCTGGGCGTATTTGTGTCTGCTTGTAATTCCAGCTCTCAGGAGGCAGAGACAAGGAGATTGCTGCAGGTTCAAGGCCAGCCTGGGCTACACAATGAGTTTCAAGTCAGTGGAGGCTACATAGATTCCATCCATCTCAAAAACACAACACAGAAAATAATTTTAGACTCTGGATTAGAATGGGGAGATACTTTGGAAGAGATGTTTTCAGTTTACTACTTTGTAATCTTCAAAGATCTAAATCCATCCAACATCTACAATGTGCTCAAACACTCCCAAAGTCTTACTCACTGCAATCTTCATGGTGGTTGGAAAAATCTTAGCTAAATCTTATCACCTCAGAGTCCCAAGTCTTGCCTGTCCTAGTGGTGCTCACTTTCAGTCTCAGTGCTGGGAAGTAGAGGCCAGATGATCAGTTCAAATCCATCCTGGCTACATAGTGATTATGAGGTCAGCCTGGGCTCTATGAAACCCTGTCTCAAAAACAAGCAAGTGAGCATCCAAACACACATGTAAACATTTCTGTTCCAAGAAGGAAGGTAGAGAAGGGAGAAATGACTCAATAACTCTCAAAAGTTTGGAAATACAGAATGGCAAGTTCTCTGAGGTCTCAAGGCTCAGAGACATTTCTCTATAATAACCTGTGACTCTTCCCATTCACTCCCAAATTGCAACTCTACATTGGTTAATGTTCTCATTGTTACTATGACAAAATATCTGAGGAAAGCAGATTAAGGATGGAAGGGATTATTTTGGACCACTATCTGACAGGGTGCAATTCATCCTGGTGAAGGAGTTAGGGCAATTGAGAATTGCTATCGCTGTGGCCACAGGAGCATGAGGAGGCTGGTCACAAGACATGCTCAGTAGAAAGCAGAGAGAAGAATGCCTTGCCCAGCTTATTTTCTCTTCTTTTTTCATTGTGGGATACTAGCACACGAGATGGTACTGCCCATGTTCAGAGTGGCCCTTTCTGGCTGTGCTGGCTAGTTTTACGCCAATTTGACATAAGCTATAGTCACTAGAGAAGAGGAAGCCTTAATTGAGAAAATACCCCCTTAAGATCAGGCTGTAGGAAAACCTGTAGGGCATTTTCTTAATTAGTGATTGATGTGTGAAGGCCAGCCCATTGTTGGTGGTGCCATCCATGGCCTGGTGATCCTGGGTGCTATAAGAAAGCAGGCTGAGCAAGCCATGGAAAGCAAGCCAGTAAGCAGCACTCCTCCACAGCCTCTGTGTCAGGTCCTGCCTTCAGGTTCCTTCCCTGTTTGAGTTCCTGTCCTGACTTCTTTCAGTGATGAACAGTGATACGGAAGTATAAGTCAAACAATCCCTTTCCTCCCCAACTTGCTTTTTGGTCTTGATGTTTCATTGCAGCAACAGAAACCCTAAGTAAGATAGCAATAAATTAAGCTTCTCTGGAAACAGCCTCACAGACACACCTAGAACTGTGTCTCCTGAGTGATTCTAAATCCAGCCAAGTTGACCACGAGGATGAGCCATCACTGCAGCTTTTCAAAAACAAAAATCAACACATTTAAGTAGTTCTGTGAACCTGTTTCCCATTGTACAACTCTGGAAGCCTTGTACTCCTCTTACTGTTCCCTCTTTCTTTCAAGCTAAGCCAGTTAAGGTTTGGGTGTTTCTTTGGGATTATTGAGGGAACTTATGATCGTGTCTGATTTCTTCAGTGTTAGCCAAAGAATTCCCATCATCCTTTTGACCTCGTTGCAGGTCATGGGTTCACAACAGCCGCTTTTATAATCTTGAACAGTCTGTATAGGCTGAGAAATTCCCAGATCATCAAGTCCTCTGTTTGCTTAAAGGAATCATTTGATGTCTTTCCTTTCATGTTTTACTATAAACAATAAGAAAAGGCAATGCTGCAGTTTTGAAATTTTGCTGAGAAGTCTCTCTAGCTGAACATTGAAGGTCAATATCGAGGAGCTATGTGTTCCGAGTAGCTTAGCATTCTGTCATGGCATAACAAAAGCCCCCCTTCTTCAGTTTTCCATACTCTGCTTCTTTCTTCCTTCTAAGACTTACCCACAATATCCTTAATGTCCACCTTTCTACCAACAATCTTCTTATGTCAAACTAGGTTTTTGCAGTAAGGGTCTCATGCTTCTTCCAGTCTCTGCTCACTATCCAATTCCCAAGCCCTTTTCATGTCTGTGAGTTCCCAAATGTTGCTGTAACAAATGACTTGGAAGAAAATGACTTTCTTCACATACAGTTCTGGAAAACAGTTCAGACATAAATTCTCCACCACAGTCTAGGGTTGCACTTTCTCTAGAAGCTCAAAGACAGGGTGTCTCCTTTGTCAATGTCTCTTCATCCTTCTGGTACCTGCTGACCATTCTGGATTTTTACCTACAGCACTCTAGGCTCTGAGAACTCAGAAGTGGGAATGTGGATTAGTACCATGGTTCTGGAAAACTGCGAACAAAACAAAACCACTGCAGTCTATATGCATTTGTCCAATAACTGCGAGGCACCACTGCAGTCTGCATGCCCCTGTGCTCTGACTGAGGCCCCACTTCAGTCTGCATGCCCCTGTCCTCTGACTGAGGCCCCACTGCAGCCTGCATGCCCCTGTGCTCTGACTGAGGCACCACTGCAGTCTGCATGCCTCTGTCTTCTTACTGTGAGGCACCACTGCAGTCTGCATGCCTCTGTCTTCTTACTGTGAGGCCCCACTGCAGTCTACATGCCCTTGTCTTCTGCCTGAGGCCCCACTGCAGCCTGCATGCCCCTGTCCTCTGACGAGGCCCCACTGCAGTCTGCATGCCCCTGTCTTCTGACTGTGAGGCCCCACTTCAGTCTGCATGCCCCTGTTCTCTGACTGAGGCACCACTGCAGCCTGCATGCCCCTGTGCTCTGACTGTGAGGCCCCACTGCAGCCTGCATGCCCCTGTCCTCTCACAGTGAGGCCCCACTGTAGTCTGTATGCCCCTGTGCTCTGACTGTGAGGCCCCATTGCAGCCTGCATGCCCCTGTCCTCTCACAGTGAGGCCCCACTGCAGTCTGCATGCTCCTGTCCTCTGACTGTGAGGCCTGCAATCTTCATGCCTTTGTTCTCTCTGGAATCCATGTAGGCCTTGGAAATCTAGTCCTCTGTCCCTCAGTACTGCGAAGTGGGGCCCAGTGGGGAGCATTCAGGTGGGTGAGTGTCACAAACATGGTGCTGAGCGAAAAAAGGCCAGCAGGGAGGAGGACACATGTAGTGGATTCCGTTTCAGTGAAGTTCAGAACCAGAAAGAAAACAGAACAGAACAGACAGCGTTAGGGTCTTTCTAGAGGAGGTGGAGCTTTTTACTGGTGGTTGGGGTCTAGACAAGGTGTTTCCAGGTTTGGAATAAGGGCAAAGACGTGCAATAGTAGGAAGGAAAGTGTTCAAAGGGACGTGATAGCTCAGGTGAGAGAGGGCGATGCCATGCAGAGCTACCATGGGCCACAAGAGTGAAGGTGCTCCAGGATCCCAGTTAGTGTTTGAGGCTTCCTTCTCTGTGGTTCAAGAGAAAGAGGAGTTTGGTTATTCAGGTATTCAGTGAAGGTGGGTCTCTGTTCTGATTGGTAGAACAGGTCATGTGCTCC
This sequence comes from Peromyscus eremicus, assembly GCF_949786415.1. Classification (NCBI taxonomy): domain Eukaryota; kingdom Metazoa; phylum Chordata; class Mammalia; order Rodentia; family Cricetidae; genus Peromyscus; species Peromyscus eremicus. Next base: position 123,379,416 of record NC_081418.1, on the reverse strand, counting down.
TTTTCCTGCTTTGCATGCCCTTCCCAGTATGCATCTGATTTAATAATGTGCATACCCAGTTATGCATGAGCATAAGATGGCAAGTAGGGGATTCTCCCTAAAGTTCAATTGAGGACAGAGTTTTGCCTTGCTGTGCCCTAAACCAGCTCAGGCCAGACTGCCCTTACTGTTTCTTTGTACTTGGATACCCTGGGAATTTGTTTGAACGTAGATTGCCTAAAGTTTGAGTTTTTCAAAAAAAAATTATTTGATAAACTTTATTATAAAAAACTTTCAAAATTTTTTAGGAGGAATTACTCTACTGTTTAGAGAAAAAAGATATATATCCTAATGCAAGTGGGGATCCAAGGCTGTGAGGGGCATTGTTTGGAGAGGATCAGTACTGTGTGTGGTGTGTGTGTATGTGAGAGAGTGCGTATAGTGTGTGATTTTTTTGTTTGTGTGTGTATTGTATGTAGCATGTGAGTGTGCATATATGTGCATATGTGTAGTGTGTGCAGTATGTGAATGTATGTGGAGTGTGTAAGGATGCATGTGTGTACACGTATGAGTGTGTGTACATGTGTATGTAGTGTGTGTGCGTGTGCGTGCAGGTAAAGGAACTAGGCTGACAAGTGCATCATTAGGAGAGGAGGACATGTATAACCCAAACCAAGCAGAGTCCCAGATTACTAAACTATCCCCTATGCTCACCTACCTTGTGGAAGTGTAGAGAGAAAGAGGATTCTTGGTGCTGGGATGTATTCATTTTTTGGTCTAGTTGTGGACACACGAGAATGTTCACTTTGTAAAACTTCATGAGGCCACTCTATACACTCTGCTTGCAGAGTCCATCAAAATTAAATTGGTAAACATTTTACTTTATATTTTTCTTGCTAGGCAGACATCAGAGTCAGGCTTTTCTGCTCAGTGCTGACTCTTTTTCCCCTTTTATTGAAAATAGATTCTTTTCTCATACAATATATCCTGATTATAGTTTCCCCTCCCTCTGCTCCTCCCAGTTCCTCCCCATCTTCCCTCCCCTCTGGATCCCTTTCTGTCTCTCATTAGAAAAGAACAGGCTTCTAAGAGATAACATTGGTAAACATTTCAAAATCTATTCAATCAGAGCAGCGCAGCCCAAGAGGGTAGGGTTGTGTGGATCAGAGACCTACCGTGCCAAGAACTAAGGTACTGATCACTTAACTTGTGATATTAGTTACCTTACCTTTCTCAATGCTGTGACAAAATACCCCAAAAGAAACAACTTAAGGGAGAAATGGTTTATTTTGGTTTATACATTCAGGTTTATAGAGCATCTTGGTGGGAGCAGGGGGCTGGAGGAGCAGGGGGTGGCAAGAATGAGGTGTGTATGGCAGGAACGGGGGGTGGTGCTGGAGCAGGGGGTGGCAGGAACAGGGGGGAGCAGGGGGTGGTGCTGGAACAGGGGGTGGCAGGAACAGGTGGGAGCAGGGGTGGAGGTGAAGTGCAGGAGTAGAGGGGCAGGAGCAGAGGTGCAGAGCAGGGGAGGCAGACACAGGGGGCCACTGGTCACATTGTATCTCTCTGCTTGCTTTTTTCTTTTTACTCAGTACAGACCACCAGCCCAGGAGATGCTGCTGCCCATGTTTGGGGGGGGGGGGGTTCTTCCACCTCAGTTAACCCGGTCTAAAACCCCCCACAGACACGCCCAGAAGTGTGTTTTCTAGATGATTCTAGATCAGCATTCACCATCATCCTGATGAGAAACCACATTCAGAAAATCTCAGCCGACTGAATGTGGGTCTTGCCATTTCATGTGCCTTAAGGATGTGTGGGTGTGTCCTGCCTTGCTCCCTCCTTCCCCCATAGCCTTAGCCTTTCTGTTTGCACCCTGAATAGTGACTGAAATAGTTTGAAGCCTTTCAGCAGCTCTTCCCTACTTTTGGGTGGCCTGTCCAGTTCCTTTAGGTGTAGTTCAGTTCAGAAGACACCAGAAACAAAGCAGGGAGAGTGTGAATACTATCGAAGAGTGAGGAACACCCACCATCAGCTGTGTGGTGACAGGTGGGGGACACAGATTTTCCTTTGCCCTTTCTCAGTTGGCAGGAGTCTCAATTCTTGAAATCCCACAAAGCAGCTATGAGCTTAGCTCCCGCCCCCCACCCCCTGAAGTGTTTGAGAAGAGGGGTCTTCATCTTGATTTTGCCCTTTTGTGGTCTTTGTGTTAGAAAGCTTCACTCTGGGAGGCTCAGGAGGAGAGAGGGAGTAAACTCCTTTCTCCTGACCTTCACATTATCATGCTATAAAAGCCCTTCACTCACAGGCATTTACTTCCCCATCTTCTTCCTTATCAGGGTAAAAAGCAAAGGGAGACACTGCTGAAAGTTCAAAGGCTCACACGGAATCTCAATGGGTGGAATCGCAGGATGCATTTAAAGAAGGAGCCTGGCTTGAGCATAGGGCTCCTGTACAGCGTGGGCTTTCTCCATAGCCAACAACCCACCAAAAAAGACTTCCTCCTGAACTAGTCCAGGGGTATAATGGCAGGGGAGCTGCCATGCACTTTGGGACATAAAATTGATCTTGCATACTTTCAGCTATATCAGCTGCTTCCCTTTTCCTCCAAGACTAGTAGGTTTTGTGTGTCAAAGTCAGCTGCTCGACAGGAAGAAAAATTATGTGAAATAGTACTAGCAGTCTGTCATTTACATGCTCCGATTATCACTGACCTTAAGATAGATATATAATCCCATCACACAAATATATTAAATGTAATACTATAATTATATATTGTAGAATATGTAATCGCAACATGTTAATATTCATTCAAGGAAGGGATCATTGTGAAGCCAGGACACCTATATTCAAATTATTGATCTTTGTGGATTTGGATCACTTTCATGGTTCCTTTTCTTCTCTCTTTCAGTCCAAGCTACATGATGCCTATTGTGCTCACATTGAAGGTCGCTAGGGCAAATGAGTGCTTATTAGATGCGAGACGTTTTCCCTCTTTTCCTTTTGAGTAAATCTTAAACAATTGATGAACATCTAGATTCATGTGTTGGGGCCAGGAGAGTGATGATCCATGCCTCTGTGTTCCCAGAGCTTCTAACTCCAATATAGGACAAGTCCCCAGAGTCACCTGTTAAAATAATATATCAGAATATATCTTTATTCTGAGGCTCACAAACTCTTTGCATGTTTCTTTTCATACTTAAAGTCCAAGCACATTGCCATGGTCTACTGACCTGGCTTCTGCCTGTTCTTCCATCTATAATGGTTAGAATGATTTTATCTCCTCCAAAATTCATGTTGAAGTTTAACCATCAATGTAACTGTGCTGGAGACAGTCCTCAGGAGCAGAGTAAGTCAGGAGGGTAGAGTTTCTATGAATGGGATGGGATGGCAGCCCTCCATCTTCTTGCCCTTCTGCTGGCTGCCATGTGAGGAAGTGACCTTTTTTCTCCTGGGGATGCTATGAATGTGTTGCTCTCATTGACTGATAAATAAAATGCTGATTGACCAGTAGCCAGGCAGGAAATATAGGTGGGATAAGGAAAGAAGAGAATTCTGGGAACAGGAAGGCTCAGTTAGGAGTCGCCAGCCAGACACAGAGGAAGCGAGATGTAAAAGTACAGGTATGCCACAAACCACGTGGCAACTTATAGATTAATAGAAATGGGTTAATTTAAGATGTAAGAGCTAGTCAATAGTTAGCCTGAGCTAGTGGCCAAGCAATTTTAATTAATATGAGCTTCTGAGTGATTATTTTATAACTGGGCTGAGGAACTGTGGGGGCCGGGCAGGACTGGAGGAAACTCCAGCTACAAATGGTGCCCAACAGCTTGAGTTTCCACCTAAAACCTGAGAATACTTAATAAGCAACTCTAAATGGAGCCCAAAATGGCTTCCTAGTTGTATCTCAGGCTGGCAGGGAGATGCTGCAACATGCGGGCTTGAGCTACAACAGGTTACACAGAGGTGTCTTCAAGCTGCGTCCTATGCTGTGTGGTGGATTTAGCCTTTGCTAGTAAAAAAAAAAAAAAAAAAAAAAGAGGTTTCTGGGCTACACGCTGCTTGGATAGAAACAGACCCACTGCCTCCCAGAGTCAGCGGAAAGCATGGCTCCCAGCACTGGTGGTGAATTATCTCTACCATGTTGAAAAGATAAATTGGGTGGAGCTAACAGTCAAGACTTCTGCTTCAGTACTAGCTGCTGCAGTTTAAAGCAATAGATTCACAATAAGACAGATTCAGATGGAATAATTTACAATGTATGTAAAAATGTACGTAGGCTTGAAAGAGAAAAAAACAAATATATACAGTTATATGCAGTTATATAAAGAAATATAGTTTTTAAAAATAAAGTTTTAAAAGAGATAGTAAAGGTAATATAAAAAATAAGCCATGTAAAGATGGATATTACACAGAGAATCTGGATTGTGTTGTCTATGATATTTTTAACTGTAGAGAGACATTTGTTTGTAAAGGCAGATGAGTTAAACCAATATGTATATTTTAAAGGTACCTTGACTTCAAAATTTGGATCTAAGGATATATTGCTTTGGAAAGGAGGCTCTGCTTTTGTTTCCATAGAAAGCAAGAGGCTATGGATTTGTTCCAGATTAAGATACATCAGATTTGACCAGCCAAGACCCCCTGAAAGGTCTCTGATGACACCATGTCCCAGATGATCCAACATTCAGGATGGTTTCAAGGCAACTGGCTCAGACAATACAGCCTCACAGACTACTCCATAATCCTAAAATGTTCTTTATGTCTCCATAAGAATACAGTGCCCTCATCCAGTAGGAAGTAGTATGAGAAGCTATGCCCAAATTCCCAAAATATTGTTTATGAATGTTTATTTTTATTTAAATCAGGTTGATTATAAATGCAATATATTTCTTGAAAAAAGGGGGAGATATGATATATATATATATCTTCTTCTTGGCAAAAAATAGCCATTTGGGCAAGAAACTGTTCTTGCCTAGACTGCTTGAAAAAATGTATCGACTGGACATGCAGGACCCATAGGAAGGTGACCGCCGAACTTTGCTTGGCAAAATGGTCCTTCAGGTTCCTGCTACACAGAGGAAACTGCCAGACATTTTAAAGGACACAGAGAAAAGTGACTGAGAACTCTAGGCAAACTAGAGTAGTCTACCTCAAAAGTTGTTGATGTCAGACACAGATAAATGATGTGCAAGAAGTGCAATTATGAACCAGCTTTGCCTATTGACATATCCTGCATTGCTGCTCATCATAATTTTATTTATTTATTTATTTATTTATTTATTTATTTATTTATTTATTTATTTATTTAGAGACAGGGTTTTTCTGTGTAGCTTTGCACCTTTCCTGGAACTCACTCCATAGCCCAGGCTGGCCTCGAACTCACAGAGATCCACCTGCCTCTGCCTCCTGAGTGCTGGGATTAAAAGCATGTGCCACCACCGCCGGCTATAATTTAAGTGGCTATACTGAGCTCACAGGAGGGACATCATGTCTTCATGTTGTCCTCATCATTTATCACTGGTAAGGACATGAACAGAATGACACAAAACAGCATGTTTTTAATATTTTGATCATTATGAGGGACAAAGACCAGCCAGTGGAGTCAAAATGGGCATTGGGCTGATAAGTCAGTCTGTAGACATATTGGTCCTTGCCTCCAGGGGGCCATGGGATAAGAAAGCCCTGGCCAGGTCAGAAAATCCGAAGATGAGGGCAGTTTCAAAGTCAGAGTGCCTCCAGCCAGTGAAAGCCAATTAAACCTTGTTCACACATTTTTCTTTTTCTTATAGAATCTATAGAAGCCAAACATTTAAAACCCAGCAGACCAAAGAAAAACAAAGCTTCATAAAGAGTGACCTGTGCTTATCGAACCATGATTTACAAGTAGTTCAGATATTCCTATGATGAACAGAAATGTCCTCCCAGATAGCACTTTTCCTGGAACTCACTCTGTAGCCCAGGCTGGCCTTGAACTCACAGAGATCCTCCTGCCTCTGCCTCCTGAGTGCTCAGATTAAAGGCGTGCACCACCACCACCTGGCTAGCCTCACTGTTTTTATTTCTGGCCAGAGAGCAGCTGTGCAGCATAGGCTCCCTGTTTCCCAGTTCAGGTCTGGAAGCGTTTCCACAGCATTCATTCATTCATTGAAACAAATCATCCATGCACTCATTCATTGAGTATAGAAGAATATCTAGGGAAGGGAAGGCTGGCCAACAGTTTTGATGGCTTACTAGAGTGTGTTTGTGTGTTTAGAAGTGTAGCTCATTTCTGAATAACAAATGAGAGAAGATGCAGGTAAGATTTGCTTGTAGAGTTGGGGAGTGCTTTAGTTCTGTGGTTTATAAATATACATGGACATTGTAGAGTCTAGAGTGCTTGGGACTTGGGAGAAGAAATAGGAAGGGGCTGGGAATGTTGAGTAGCTTTCTGGGAGGTAGAAGTTGGGGGAGATGAGTGAAATTTATGGTGGTTTTATTTGAAACACGTTCCATTATGTTCTATCTTGTCACATGGCCTAAGCAACCCTGGGTCATTCATAATTGTTTTTGGCTATGTAAGTGGTTGTGCTTCTCTGACTAGTCTCAAGTCTCACTGTGTCAGTTTGGGTTGGTGAGGTAGAGATCCAGGAAGTACACCCAAATAGAGACTTCTACATATGAAGTTCCTGTGTGAAGCTATGTGCAAGGGCTGCCTTTTTCATATGGTATTCTTAGCCTTGATGTTAAAAATCTCAAAAAACTACTGAGCTATTTGGAGGGGACTGATAGGAGCCAAATGTCTCATGTTTCCTACAGAATTAGTTACTTGTGTGTCATAGTGACCACAGCTGATAGAAACAACTTAGGAAGGACACACTTACTTTGGCTCACGGTTTCAACCCATCATGGTGGGGGAAGGCATCGTCAAGTTCATGATGAGGATGGACTGTGGTGCAGGCACACAGTATACTAACCAGAAATAAAGAACCAGACAGGAGCCAGGGCAAGATTATCACCTTCAGAGTCTTTCCTTAGTAGCCGACTTCCTCAGTCCATTTCATAGAGGTGTTAGCCATTAATCAAGGCAGGCTCCTGCAGGGGCCAGATTCTTATGTTAATGCGCAAAGAAGTATCCTTTCTTTTATGTTTAGCTAAAACTTCATGGTGCAAGCTGAGCATGCTCAGAAACATTCTTGTCTATCACTTTAATCTCCATGACTTTAAGTGAGCATGCTTAGGAATGGAAAGATCACTCTATGAATATTTATAGGCTTCCTGAATAAAATCTCCATGATAATTTTATTCCAGGAGGGCTTTGTTTTGGAATTGGCATCCATGCTCTTCTTGTCTGCTTCAGGTAACACATCTGTCTCTGTTATATTTTAGCTGTGTTAAGTTTTGGCTTTGAACCCTTCACCAAGATAGGAACCTGTTGTCCCCAGGTGAAAAGGTTCAACAACTTCTTTCAATTGTGCCACTAGTTGGAGAACAAACAAAAGCCTTTAGGGAGTTTTTCAGATACAAACATATTCACAGGTTCAAGTCACTGCCCACTATCACTTTGATAGGCTTCTTCAGTCATCCACAAGCTAAAACTATGACAGTGGTCTTCCAGGTTGTTGAGTACCTCATTAATGAACCCTTAAAGGTCAGCAGTTCAGCTAGGGGCTTGCACATGGCCCTTTTCATTTACACATGAAACAGGTATGAGATGAATCACAGGAAGCCATATATGTAAAACAGAATGGTCGGTCAGCCTGAAAAACATATACAAATGAGCAAGATGAAATGGACTCAGTAGGTTATATTTCTATATTAATTTTTGTACATGTAATAAAAGGAAAATAACTAAGGAAAAGAAGGTATAAATATGAGATTCTGTAGGTGCATATGAGAGGAGTTGGAGGGAGGAGAGGGAAGGGGAATGAAGTAAGTACAGGACACATATATTACATTTAAAAAATCAATATATCATCATACTTTGTATATAAAATAAAAAGTCTGATCTTTTGCAAAGGCTATGAAAACACAAGAACTTTTTCTGACATAACTCTCAGGGATTTCTTTGGCTCAAGAAAGAGCCACTGCAGCTTTAGCGACCAGTGCATAGTACATAGTATACCTTAATGAAAATGGGAAGACATGTGTTTGGAAACAGCCATTAACTTTAGGGCTTCTTGTTTGAAGCAATTAAAGCTTGACTTTAAATCACCACATTAAGACATCACAGATATGAGACTTGTGATGTTTATTAGGTTTTATTATTTTGTTTTTCCCATCTGAAGAAGGGTTCAGAACCATTTCCTATTCCTTTCTCTATCAAGGGTTCTCTGAGATGACTCAGAGGCCTCAGAGAATTGTGTAGAATAGCCACCTGAAGAGAAAAGCTTGCTTCCCTCACTGATGCGAAGCATCCTGATACTGATGTTTCTGTTTCCTTCTTTTCCTGTTTGCTCAGTTAACAGAGATGAGAATCTCCCATAATCAGCCAGAGTTAGCCACAACTAATATTTTGGTGTCTTTCGTTCCTGAATTAATTTAGAGTTCTGGGAACAGAAACAGAATACATAGTATTGGGTTTCACAGTGTATACTTTAAAACTTGATTTAAAATAATTCTTTTTAGTATAGTGTACATACAGTGTATGTATATGTGGGCATGTGTGCCGCAGCCTGCATGTGTGGAGATCAGAAGACAATTGTGCAGGCTCAGTTCTTCGTTAATCCCACTGGGTGAGAATAAGATCACTACCACGATTGAGCCAAATTTGAAACAAGCTTGATTTTACTGGGGTGCACCCAGGAGTTGGCCAACGATTGCCTCCTAAGTCCAGTTAGAGAGAGCAGCCCCAGTCCATTTCTTGGGACCCTTTTAAGGAGTAAAATCACAAGTTGTTGCAAGCAATTTTACAGTAGTGGGACAATGGAGCAATAAGGAAGCACCATGTGGTCACCATGTGATTACGGTGTCTGGAAGGGCTGGGGAGGGTCAGGGTGTTCTCAAAAATAAGTCAAGGTCATGAGTTGGGGGAAGTCAGGCTCCAGGAAACAGACTTAAAAACAGCAGCAACTCAGCACTTACAGAAAATGGAAACTATTTTTAATAATACAGCATAATGGCTCCTGGTTCAAAATGGAGTCAGGCAAGTTCATCTCCTTCCACTTTTATGTGATTCTGGGCATTGATCACAGGTTGCCAGTCTCGTACAGCAAACACCTTTGCTTCCTGAGCTATCTTACTGGCCTAGACCTTGGTTTTTTTTTCATTAAATTATATCTTGAATACTTTGTTGTAGTATTAAATATTATTCAATGTAATTTTCCATAGGTTGGGAGGTTTTATTTGTTTATATTTTTAATCAGTAAGAGCATACTATGGACTGATTGTTTGACATTTAACATTCCAACCTTTAGCTGACATAAATAATGCCACTATGAATATACTGATAGAGAAATTTCCATAGATATGTCAACAGAAATATGAATCGAAGAATAAAGATAAATTAACTTGCTATCTTAGTTAGCTCTCATTGTCAGCTGGACACAGTCTGGAGTCATGTTAGTGGAATGCCTAGAGTGAGGAATTGCCTAGTTCAGAGATTGGCCTGTGGGTGTATCTATGGGGGATTGCCTTGATAAGTGATGAGAAAGGACCCACCCTACCAGGGGCAGTACCATTTCCTATGCAGATGGTTAGGGGCTATTTAGAAAAGGTAACAGCAGCATAAACCATCAAGCAAGCCAATAAGCATCATACCTTCACGGTTTTTGCTTTGAGTCCCTGCCCTGACTTTCCCCAGTGCTGGTCTGTGACTTATAAACTGAAATAAACACTTTCTTCCCCTGAGTTGTTTTGGGTCATGGTATTTGTCACAGCAACAAAAGGAAATTAGAAGACTCACCTTGCTTCCTACTCCAAACTTCAGTTTAGAAACAATGTCTCAGTGTAACAGCTATGACTGCTTCATCAAATCCACACATACACTCAATAGCCTCTTAAACTTCTCAACTGATGTGAAAACACCATCCTCTCCATTTCTCTCCTCCCTTTCCTGTTGTCTGTCTTCTTCCAGCCTCTAAGGATACTCTATGGCAAAGACGTCAAGGAGCTCCCCTGCCTGTTGCTTCTGGCTGAACTCAGCTAATGGGGAGCCCAGCTAGAGAGAAGGGGTAGGGAGAAAGGATCATGAGACAAGGGTTTATTTCCTGTCTTACCCCCACCCCTGTGGTCACCTGTGAACACAGTTTCTGGTCTTTCCACAGTAGCTCACCTTTTACACCTCTCACTCCTTTTATTTCTGGGACCCAGCCCTTGCTTTGTTTTGCCTTTCTTTGTTGCTAGGCACTAAAAGAGCTGTGCTGATTCAGAACAGGTGTCTGCACAGCCCCTTAAGGTTTCAAATGTATCCCTTTAGTAAAAAACCCATCCTTGAGTTGTTGTGAACATTGCATGCATTTCTGGATGGGACCCTAACTCATCAACATGTCAGTACTTGCTACAGGCTTCATAGGTTTTCATCTTGTTTTATGTGCCATAGTGTTTAGACCCAGGGAGTTACTCTGACCTTTCCCAGTTCCTGTGGGTTAACACTGACAGAAGGTACAAAGAATGGGGGTTTTATTGCTAAGGATTTCTTTTGGAAAGGTCTTTGTTAGCTTTAAATCTGACTTTCTATTTAAGCAACACTTACTGTTTTGCTTGGTCATGAGTAACGAAGTCTTCCAGATACTGCCATTGTTTTGTGTGGCTAGAACACTGGGCAATGGCAGACTTGATTATCAGGCAGGAGTGAGTCACAGTCCTATCTCCTGACTCTATAATTCTGAGCAAATTATTTCTTCTCAGAAAGCCTCATTATGGGAGATTCATTTCATGCATCAACTGAGCTGTCCTATGGATCTTAAACTTGTGGGTTCTCTCTCTCTCTCTCTCTCTCTCTCTCTCTCTCTCTCTCTCTCTCTCTCTCTGTGTGTGTGTGTGTGTGTGTGTGTGTGTGTGTGTTGGGGATGTTAGAGCATGAGCTACTGTTACCACTAAGCTGTTCCACAGCCCCTGTATTGGTATCACCACTGAGAGTGTTGGCAAGCAAATTTCCACATGAAGTGAGCACCAGTGGACTCAGTCAACTAAATCTTCTTCACTGCTATGAGTAATTTTTATGCCATCTGTGGTGGTATGAAAAAAAATGGCCCCCAAAGGGAGTGATGCTATGAGGAGATGTGGATTTGTTGGAGTGGTTGTGGCCTTGTTGGAGGAAGTATGTCACTGTGGAGGAGGGGACTTTAAGGTCTCATATATGCTCAAGCCAATCCAGTGTCTCAGTTCACTTCCTGTTGCCTATAAGTCAAGATGTAGGACTCTCCGCTTGGCTCCTTCTACAATGCCATGTCTGGCTGCACACCATCATGTCACACCATGATGATAAAGGACTAAACCTCTGAAAATGTAAGCCACCCCAATGAAATGTTTTTCCTTCGTAAGAGTTGCCATGGTCATGGTATCTCTTCACAGCAATAGAAACCTTAACTAAGACACCATCCATGAGGGGCCTGATAGAATGGAAAGGCGGAAGAAGCAGGAATCTGTCCTTTTGTTTCCTTCCACTTGCTGGGACACTGGACTTCTGCTGTTGGACTTGCAATCACATCTCTGTCACTTCTGGTTTCTAGGCTTTTGGAGTTACACTAGAATTAAACCAGCAGTTTTCCTAGGACTTCAGCTTGGACATGGCACATCAACACAATCATGCAAGTTAATTTCTAAAATATAAATCCCTTTCTGATAAAGAAAAAAGAGGAAGAGAAAGTGAGAGCATGCAAAAGGCATCCCAACTTATGATAAGATTATGGTGAAATCAATCTACTCCAAGCTGCCAGCTTTATAAGTATATACATATAATATACCAATAAACCAATCATCATGGCTTATCCCAGTTCACTTTACCATGTTCAAGACGCCCAGGTAGCCTACAGTTGGGCAGAAATCAACTAACACAAGCTTGTTTTATATACAGGTGTCAACTATCTCTCTGTAATGTATTAAATATCGTAATGGCAGTGAAATAGAGGATGGTCCACACCATCATAAACTGAAACACTCCTAAGATGAGATGTCATAAGTCAGACACTCTGGAGTCAGTGAAATGCGAGCAGTAACAGCAGTTGGCTTGGAAGTTGCTATGAGATAAATTTTTTACTTGTATTCTTCACTCTTGCTTGAGAGGCTTAAGTTTGGTAAAGCATGTAGAAGGAGAGTACTCAAACACGGTATATTACAATAATAATGACTACATTATCTTTATTACCTCTCCTTTAGGGAGGTCATTGTGTCTTCTAAAGGGAGAGGCCAAATATGGATTTTTTTCATTGCAATGCAAGGGTCCATAGCAGGTATTCATTTTGACCCGGTACCTATAGTATTTTAAGACTCCAGATTGTCAGGCTTGGCAGCAGGCACCACCATCTACCAAGCCATTTTGCTCATTTAAATTCTCTTGATAGTGTTTCTTCTTAAACCGAGTGAAGAGTCACAAATCATTCATGTGGCTGCTCATATATGTTTAGATGAGTCACTCATTCAGTGTCCGGGACTTCTAATATTCCCAGCCACAGACTAATGTTTGCCTGGAAATGTCAAGTGGCATGATACTTAATCTTTATGAAGCACCTGATTCATTCAGTGAATAGATCTCTGTTGTCTGAATATCTGGTTCAGGGTTTCTCAGTCACAGCAGCATTGCCATGTTCGTTGGTCCTTCTCTACAGAGAGGGCATATCCTGTACAGTATAGAATGCCCAGCTTCATATTGATTTTGTCCTAGGTACTGTGGTACGCCCCTAGGTGTGACCATCAAAACTTTATCAAAACGTTGGCAAATATCCTTTAGAAATCATCACTGCTATGACATGAAGACCAGAACTTTAAATATCTGCATACCTTTTCATTGCTCCCCATGGAGCCTGGTTTGGGCCAAATGAGGACTTGAGTGCTTTTTAGTTTGCCAGTGGTTTGCTAGTGGTGTGCAAAAGTTTTTAGACTCTACTGTAGTCGGGCATATTCGAGGCATGGTCTAATGACCTGGGAAACAGAGTAAATCTTTTCAGCCCAAGCTCTGATCACACTGGGGCTGGATTTGGGTTTGCTGACTTATTTATTGCTGACCCCCTGAACATCTTTGATTCTCATTTTATTCATACTCTAAGGATTCTTGAGGACCATGATAGGGAGTGAATGCCTGTGAGCAATCTAACTCCACTGCCATTCTTCATTGGCAGAGCTAAGACCAGGAAGGTCAAGTGGGCAAGGGACTGTCTTTTTCTGATTCCTCATAAATACTAATTGTTTATGGATAGAATCAGCACAGAGGAGACGCTCAGTAAATATGGCTGACTATGTGAAGAGTTTTAAGACTACCCTCATGGTTTATGACTAGCTAGAAGGAACCATGGAACTCAGGTAAGTTATTATACTCATGGTTATGGTTACTGCACAGAAAAAGACAAGGAATAAAATGTGTGGAAGGAAAAGGTGCATAGAACAGAATGCTGGAGAGATTGGGGACCAGCTGCTAGTGGTCTTCATTCAATAGTATCACATGGACCACACTTAATTCTCCTAGTAATAATATATGGCAACATGCATAGAATACTGCCGCCAAGGAAGCTCACACAAGCTTTGATGACTGGAGTTTTTACTGGGGGTCAAACATCATAGCATGGGTTGCCTAAGCAACTCACCTTAATTTCTTGAACTGCAGCTTTCGCTTCCACCCCTAGGGGTCAAGCTGGTGCAGCATGGCTCAGGGCCCCAAACATACAAAAGCAAGATTTTACTATGAATTGCATGGTAAACATGAACTATGTAGCATGGCCCAAGACCCCAGTGCTGTACAAGTACTAGTGGGCAGGAGCATCCAGGAGTGTAATGGTCTACTCTCAGAAGCAACCACAGGGAAGTCCTGTCTTTCGAATGTGCAGGATTTGAGCATGAGCCTGATGAGTCTGTTGTATAGGCTGAGAAGGTCAGAATATTTGCATACTTTCTTCCTTCATGAATCCTGAATTATTAAGATAATACCAGGCACAAACTAAATGCTTGCTTTAGAGTTTTCCGTATCAATAGACCCAGCAGTATAAGATGCATGTATGTGTTTATCGGTGCATGCTCACCTGTCCTACAGAAATAGGTCCTAGAAGTAAGACTGGGGCTGCATGATAATGAAGAATGGAAAGACAGAAACACATACAGAAGAGCTGCAATAGGATGGCCTGTGCACACTCTGATGGAGTAGCAGCAATTGTAGAACAATGCAGAACCTCAGTGAGTTTATTATGTACAGCACAGGAGGAAGGGTTAGATGTCTCAGGAATCTCTGTAGGTGAGGTCTCAGAACTCAGTTAAGCTGTTATGGTCATGGAAATGCGAAAACCAAGACTCATAATGGCCGCTTTATACTCATTGCCACCTGGTAGAGGCCTTTGGTGGTTAGAGCACCTTCTTGTTCTCAGGCCTGAGGCCCATGTAGATTCATTCAATGCTTCTGTTTTATCCCAGCCCCACTGACCCCTTCTACCTTCCTCATCTTCTGGAGCATGCCCCATCTTATCTCAGAGCAACTCCTTTCTTGGGCTGTGGGATAGATTTTTACAGAGATAATATCTACTTCTTTTCTTAGAACCAAGTCGATAATGGCAAGAATGTTTTTCTTGTCCCTTAGAAAAAAAAAAGGAATCAAATAAAAACAGTAATTTTCTGTATAACTAAATCAGACAGTTTATCCCCCAGGCTATTGATACAGGAGAATCTGGAGGAAAAAAAAGTTAGAAAATATCCTCAGCTGTGTTAACTCACAGTGAATAAGACAACGACATATTCCAATGGATACCTGAAATTAATTCAATATTTCATGTAAGGGCAGAAGAGTTCAAAACAAATGTGGTCCCCAGGTCCCGAAATGAAACTCCAACAATTTCCTCTTCTTTTACTGGAGGAAACACTTCACTGTGAAGTTATTGTTATTGCCTTGCTGTTTATTTATTTATTTTTTATAAAGGAATACTCAACTATTTGTGTGTTATTGCTTCTAAAACCTGCAGGTTAAGAATCTCAGGACTATGCCAGCCACTAGAACTTTTCCCAACATTTAAAAAAAATTAAATGTAAAATTATTTCAGCAATTGAAACAGATGATCTCAAGTGGTCTATCAGAATCGTATTTTATGCCGAAAAAAATTCTTTTGGTGGTCAGTCAGCCATGTGAGGGGTTGCCATAGATAGAGTGTAGCATGATGAGAAGGGACCTAGGCTTTGGGACTTCGGGGCAGTGGTGGCTGACCTTGCAACAGTGGTCGGGAAGATTATGAGAAAAATGAAGACATCTTTTTGCTCATGCCTGCTTTTTGCATGTCTTCTACAGATCATGAACCTTTATTGGGTTCCTAGACGCTTCCTAGCGATGTCTTGACTTTGAGTCTTTATGCTTGGACATCTCCCAGAGCAAGCATGGCCAGCTCTTTTATATCCTTCAGGTTAGAGGTCAAGCTGGCATGTCACAGAGGCTTCACAGCTGCTCCCTGTCACAGTGGTGTTTGATTTCCCTTCCAATCACTGTTCCAATTTGAATTATGTTTATTTATCTGTTGCCTTTCAGGCCTCCTCTTTCACCCTGGTATCCCTAGCTTTTGGTATGTCCAACACATACAAATGAATAAACCAGGAGATGGCAGTGCTGGGAAGTACTTCCCGAGAACTTACCAGAATATAGCTGTGATAATGGAGGAACTCTGTGGACTCCATGATTTACTAGATTCCATGTTGATTTTTCCATGAGCAGTAAGTTCAGTCAGTGATGGCTCTATGGCCAGGCAGAGACTGAGGACAAACTTTTTCCTTCATAGAGAATGGTTCCAGACTGCCAGAGGGCTGCTGTTGTGGGATATTTGTACACTGTGTGAAGATGTGTTGCTGTGATTGGTGTAATAAAAAACTGAATGGCCAATAGCTAGGCAGGAGGGATAGGCAGGATTTCTGGGGAGAGAAAGGAAGAAGAGGAGGAATCTAGGTGCGCAGGAGACACCAGGAGATACAGAAAGGAAACAGGAGGTACAAATAAAAGAGAGGTAATGCCATGTGTGGCAGGATGTAGATGAATAGAAATAGGTAAATTTAAGGTATAAGAACTAGTTAGGAACAAGCCTAAGCTATAGGAAGAGCTTTCATAATTAATAAGAAGTCTCCATGTTGTTATTTGGGAGATGGGTGGCTGAATAGAGAAAGCCTTTTTACAGGCTGTCCAATTTTATGCTGTGGCTCCTGCAGGCACTGATCTTCAGCAGTGGAGGTGGGAAGAGAGAGAACTGTGAATTGATAGGAAGTTTTAGGTCCTGGGTCTGGAAGTGATATTTATCATTCTGCTCCATTACCCCTTCTTTCCCTTTTGGGGCCAAGTGGGGTAAACATGACCAAAGGTGGTTACAGATGTGGGCACCTGCCTCCCAGGGACTGTGTCATGATGACAGAGACCTGCCACCTATGCTGTTACCTACACTGAGAGCTCTGGGAGGACAGAATCTGGCTCTTTTTATCAACCTGAGCTGAAGATCTAGCATGGTGAATATCTGAATAAATAACCAACCATCTCTTGATCCCCAAATTGTGTTAGAGGCACCAATTCAAATGTGAAATTTAAAGCAGTATGGAGACAAAGTAGGAACTATACAAAGACTTAAAACTATCAAGGAGATCCCCTCTCTCTCCCTCTCATTTTGCCTCTGCCTGCCTATCTCTGTTTCTATCTCTATCTCTGTCTCTTGTAGTTGGTTTTTTTCACTCTTTTAGCTTTTTTTAAGCTGTGTGTGTGTGTGTGTGTGTGTGTGTGTGTGTGTGTGTGCCACCCAGCTCCCAAATAAATCACACACGAATTATTATTATTACTTATGAATGCCTGGTCTTACCTTGGCTTATTTCTAGCAAGCTTTCCTTAAATTATCCCATCTACCTTTTGCCTCTGGTCTTTTACCTTTCTCTATTTCTGTATGTCTTACTTTCACTCTTATTCCGTGGCTGACTGTGTGGCTGGTTGAATGTGTGGCTGTGTGGCTGTGTGGCTGGTTGGCTGGCCCCTTCTTGCTCCTTGATCTCTCCTGCTTCTTGATCACTCTTTTTCTCCTTCTACATATTCTCTCTGCATGCCAGTCCCACTTGTCCTTTCTCCCACCTTGCTATTGGCCATTCATCTCTTAATTAGACCATCAGGTGTTTTAGACAGACACAGTAACACAGCTTCACAGAGTTAAATAAATGCAACATAAAAGAACGCAACACATCTTTGCATCATTAAATAAATGTTCCACAGCATAAACAAATGTAACACATCTTAAAATACTATTACACAGCAGTCTCTCTCTCTCTCTCTCTCTCTCTCTCTCTCTCTCTCTCTCTCTCTCTCTCTCTCTCTCCTTCTGTGTGTGTGTGTGTGTGTGTGTGTGTGTGTGTGTGTGTGTGTGTGTATGTGTGTGTATAGGTGCCTCTATATGTATGAGAACAGGGGTACCTGTGCACATATGTGTGTTGGATGTGGAGGCCAGAGGACAAGCCTGAGTGTTGTTTCTCAGGAGCTGTCCTCTTTTGGTTGAGACAGGGTCCCTTACCTGCAGGGAGTTCATTAAGTATGCTAAGCTTTTTGGCCAGTAAGGTCCAAGGACCAACCTATTTCTGCCTCCTCAGTGCTGTGATCACAAGCGTGTGCTACCATTTCAGAATCCCATCTTCCATCTCCTCATTTCTTCCCAGAGACAGAAGGTGAATCTTTAGTCTGCTTTTCTCTCGACCCCATGTTCTGCTCCTCTGAGTACGGTCCATGGAAATGGAGATGCGACTTGATCCACTAGGCTGTTGGAAACCCTCTCAGCCCTCCAATTTGGATGGCTTTGGATTGAGATTGCTTGCTGGAATCCTCCTCATGCCCTTGAGTAAAGGTTTGATTCTTTGGTGGGCTACGGACTTGTGTCCTATCACAGGAGGTTAACCCATAGAGGACAGGCTCATATAGCTTGTCCTAAAGAGGCTGACATTGTAAGAGGGGCCGTGCTGGTGGAACTCTTACCTGGAGAAAGCAGGACTGTGGGAAACATTTGTTGTGGGACACTGAGTTGTTTTGACCCCTTGAGATATTTTAGAAAGTTTGTGTTTTGTTTGAAAGAGAATATCAGTTAACATTCTGGAATATTCCTGTGTATGTATGCAAGTGTGTGTGTGTGTGTGTGTGTGTGTGTGTGTGTTTATCTTTGTTCCTGATGCTCAGGACACAGACCAGGAAAAAAAAAAAGAAAGAAAGCACACACCTCACAATATGCACCATCCTTCTTTCATCCCCCCTCCTCTTCCTTTTGGGTCCATTGCCATGACAGATGGATACTGCTTGGCTCTTACTGTTTCCCTTTAAGTCAACAATACGCACACTGTCACTTTGTCCTACAATTTACTGAGTGCTTCCACCCAGTAAGCTTTAGGAACCTTTTGAAAACTAAGTGTTATGTGATGGTGTTATGGGCCGAGAAACAACCTGCCAGATGATATCATCATTACTTTTAATTTTCATCATTCTTTCATTTTTTTCTCATCATAAACCCTTCAAGGTAACTGCAAGCAGGTATGATACTGTGATATGTCCTAAGTCTTGAATGATGGTTAGAAACAGGGGTTAGGTGAACTGCCTATGTCCTAGAAGTATCACATAGCCGATAGCTTTATCTTTTATCTTTATTGTGTATGGATGTGTGGGTGGTTGGGCTCTGTGTGAAATTTGACAACAAGGAAGCTCTCTTTTTTTCTGTGACATGTATTTCAAAGGGATTTTATTGAGATGGTGGCCCTGTACCTGAGAGTGTCATCACTCATGGTGCTGTAACAGATGACCAGTTTAGGAGAGGCTGCCTTCAGTTAGTAGCATTCTGTCCCTGTTCCCAGTATCTGCACCCCTGACCCACCCACTCCATTTCAACATCCCACAAAATCATCTCACTCTGGCATCAACTTCAAAGTCTCATTTATTAATAAATAGCCACCAAATAAATCAGAGATGAGAGTGCATGAGCCACCCTGAGGCAAAAACTCCTGGAGCATCTGCCGCTTCCAGCAAGTTCTAAAGCCCTCGGGCGCCTGTTAGAACAGCACCCCACTTCTCAGTCCCCAGTTCTAGGCTGGTGGCTTAAACAGAAAATATTTACTTTCCCCAGTTCCAGAGGCTTGAATTTCAAGGTCAATGTGTGGCAGGCCTGCATCGGGGAGGACAGCTTTCTAATTGCAGAAGGACATCTTTCTCATGTCCAGAGAGAAAGAGACCTCCTTGGATCTCTTCATAGGAGGGTACTGATCCCACTGTATGAACCCTGTCTTCTTGCCTTGTTCTCAAAGGCCTCACATTATTGAGATTAGGTTTAAACACATTGACATCAGGGACAGATGTTCAGTTCATAGAGCACAAAGAACGGGCATCCTCTTCCGGCATATACCAGTACAGGTTTAACTGAAGCTTCTCAATATCACTTGGAATTAAATTCAAGCACCCCCCCTCCCCGCCCCGCCCCGATTGCACAAGTGTTTTAAACCATCGAGCTGGTTCTGTTCTCTAGTCACTGCTATACATATTCTAATCTATATATTTTTGTAGGCATTTTTTTTCTTAGGTGTTACCCAGGAGTGCATGTTCATGGTAACGAGTGACAAACTGTTTTCTAGAGGGACTGGGACAATTTATAGGGAAGTGTGAGAGAGTTCTGTTAGCTAGCATCTTCATCAATACTTGGCATTATAGTCATTAATTTTTACCATCCTAGTGGGTATGTGATAATTTTTGTTCATGATACTAATATTTCTTGATCATAATGACCTTGGTCACATGTTCCCATTTACTTATTATCCATTGGGTATAGTATTTTGGCAATTTTTAAAATTCTTTTCTTTATTTCTTTTATTTCCCCTACTTACAAGTGTATATATGTGGGTGTGTGTATGTTTATACATATACATACATATATAGAGAGAGTTTATGAAGATTAGATGTATTTTGCTCCTTATGTAAGCAATACATTTCCTTTCACCTCACAGCTTGCCCTTTCCTTTCTTGCTGTTATGTCATATGTACATGTATACACTTAGTGTCTTTGGTTCACGATGTCTGGGTTGTAAGACATTGTATCTATTCCTGTTGCGTTGACAGTGGCAGTTTGTTCATTTCATGGTTGCATAATATCCCATCGTTCTTAATTCTAACACTGTATGCCACTTGCAAATCACTCTCCTGAACTGTGACTGGTTTGTGGATCTTACATACACACATTTTGATGTCCGTAACAGGAACATGACTATATTATTATTTCAAAGTTTGATTGTCTTTACTTTCTCATTTGCGTTATGGTGAGTCAGGCAACTATAGCTAGCAAGAAGGACAAACAACTGGACTTTGTAAGTCAAGTTATATTGGAACATAGCCACAGCCGTTCATTTGCATACCAGCTATGCCTGTTTCTGTGTTATAACCATCAAATTTAGTCATCTCATGTCACCTGGGAAGCCTAAAATATTTTCCAATTGTCCTTTTGCAGTAAAAGTTTGTCGGTTCTTGATTTGGACCCATATCCTACTTGTTTGAAATGAATGCATTTTCCTATTTCTAAAGGGGCTTTTAACTTCCCAGTGGGACTCATTTCTTCTTTGCAGAAATATTTATTCAGCAAATACCACATGTCAGACCTTGTATGATAGAAGTGTGCTTCATGCTCTATGGGATTTTTCAGCTTGGCAGTATTGCCCTTGTTGCATGGATTTTGTCATGCCAGCAAAGCTGAGTGTAACTTATTCAGCAGACATGAACTGAATAAAACCTAGAGTACACTGTGTGAAGACACAGCCTTTACATGAGGACTAGGGTCTCATCAAGAAGGCTGTAGGTTCACAAGGGCCAAGGGGTTCTTGATACAGGAGCATGAACACCCAGAGAGAAAGCTTGCCAGCACCCAGGAGAGTGAGAAAAATACCTTCTTTGGCTCATGAACTATAACCAAGACACACATGGCCAAAATAAATGCCAACTGTCATATTTAGAAGAGGTTGTGAACTGCCTTGGCTTTGTTCTCAGTCAGCCTTGTCACATGCCCACCTGGGAGGGCTGTGAACACTGATCAATTTGCTCATTAAATTAGTCTTCATGATAATTATAGGGTCTCAGAAATAATTACTAATTGGTTCAAATAGAGAGCTTCTCCAAGGATCTATTGAAATGCAACTAGAGTAGGGTGGTTAATTCTGCACACACATTTAAAGGAAGTTTATATATATATATATATATATATATATATATATATATATATATGCACACACATATGCACATATGTAATTTATCTTTTGTTTATATATCATCTCCCCTTAGGACTCTTAATAATTTTCTATGACCCCACAATGGATACTCAGTATCTCTTCCCCCACTGTTTTACAACTCCTCTGTCTTGGCCAGGTAGCAGGGGCACACCTTTAATCACAGCACTTGGGAGGCAGGGCCAGGTGGATCTCTGTGAGTTCAAGGCCAGCCTGGTCTATAGAGTGAGATCCAGCACAGGCACCAAAACTACACAGAGAAACCCTGTCTCGAAAAACCAAACCAAACCAAACCAAACCAAACCAAACCAAACAAAAAAACCCAAAAAAACCCCCAAACAAACAAAAAACCCAAACAAGCAAAAAACAAAAAAACCAAACAAACAACCCCCCCCCCAAACCATACACACAAAACAGCTCTCTGCTTTGAGACTAGGTGGTATGATATCTGAAGTATCTATGCATAGGAGACATCTACCCTCTCTCAGGACATTGTAAAGCATGACAAGTTTGAGAGAGACACTTGTTAGAAGACTGCAATTAACAAAATTAAAACACTCATAATGTCATTCCAAAAGGGTGGATGGGCATGAAATGCTTTTCAAAAGTCTAGCCATTAGCAAGTCGGCCAAAGCCTATGCATTATATATTGTGGTGCTGCAGAACATTCCATGTACTGAAATGAATACTGAGTGACAATGTAAAATGCCACCTGCTGCATTAGAAATGCCAATCTCCTGGGCTGCTGGTATTGCTAATATTTCATTTTTGTCCTGTGTCTTGGAGTCTCTACAGTTTTGCTTAAATAACCAGGCTGCCTTTTGTTGTTTCCTTTGTAATGACCATGGCTCTGAAGAACTGCTTATTTTTGCTGCAGACTCTTTTTTCTCATTCTTTTCTTCTTAAAAAAGAAAAGCAGAACCTCACAAATCTAGGCTTCTCTTGCATAACTCAGCTATGGGTAGTGTGAGACCCAAGCTTTATCTGAGCATCATAGGATTTCTTTTTCAGAAGGGCTTTGCGTCAAGTGACCTCTTGGGATGACTGATGTTTAATGTCAGCTTGATTAAAGTCACTGGAAGCACACACCTTTGGATGTGTCTGTGAGAGCATTTGAAGACATGTTTAACTGAGGAAAGACGAATTGTTGTGAATATGGGCAGCACCATGAGCTGGGCTTGTGTTCTGGACTGAGTAAGAGAATAAGCTGAGTATCATGTACTCCTCTCTGCTTCCTGAATCTGGACAGCTGTCTCATAAGCCGACATCTGGGCTTTCCTGCTGTGATAGGCTGTATCCCTTCCTAAACCATAAGGACAAATAGACCCCTGATTCCTTAATTTGCTTTTGTTGGGTTTATTTTTGCCACCACAATAATAAAGGAGACAATATAAACATTACATGAAGTACGGATGTATGTTTAGAAGGACTAATCATTTGAAAGCCATCCCATTGTTTTCTCTATTCCCTTTAATTCTCTAAAGTTTTTTGATTATTAAGACTGGAGGGATGACTCAGTCATTAAGAGCACTGGCTGCTCTTCCAAAGGACCAGGTTTGGCCCCTAGAATCCACATTATGGCTCACAACCATCAATAACTCCAGTCCAAGGGATCTGATGCCTTCTTCTAGCCCCTTTGAACACTACAGATACATGTTACATAGATATACATTCAGGCAAACACCCAAACACACACACACACACACCACCACCACCACCACCAACAACAACAACAATAATAACAATAAGGATATTTAATAATAATAATAATAATAATAATAATAATAATAATAATAATTTAAAATTGATTGTATTTCTAGTGGGGAAGTGTTTCAAACAGGAACTTGGCACTCCTTTCTTGAAAAGTACAAAATTCAGTTCGGGGAAGGATGATTGATTATCACCTCTAGGCCACAGACTGCATTTCAGGCATTTAGAACAGAGGTGGCACATTTTCTGTCAAGGGACACCCTATTAGTTTTCATTGCTATGTGAAAATACCCAACAAAGGCAACTTCAGGAAAGAAGGACTGATGCGATTTAAAAAAAAAAATATTAACTCACAGTTTCAAGGTACAGTCCTTGATGACCTGGCTGCTGGTCACAGCATGTCTGCAGAGCAATGACAATGGTGCTTAGCTATTCTTCCCCCTTTGATTCAGTTTTAGACCCCAGCCCATGGCATGGAGCTGTCCTCATTTATGGTGGGTTTTCCTACCTCAACGACCCCAGAGATTTGCCTCCCAGGTGATGCTACATCTTGTCAACCTGACAGTTTATTAACTACCCAAAACACTAAGTAAATATTTCAGAACTTGTCATTGCTCAGCTCTGTCACTGTATCAGAAGAACAGCCAAAGTCATGGCCACTGTAGAATCAAATTGCATCACTGTGCTTTGAGGCAATCGTTATTTTTACAGCACTTGCAATTGACTCATGGGCACAGTTTTCCTAGCCCAGATGCTCCCTGTTGAGTGACAGGGGTCCCAGGATGCTACAGCACAGGCTGTTACAAACCATGGCCCTTGCCCATGGTAGGTGGTCAGATCCCTTCCTTTTCCTTTGTGTCAGAGCAGTTGGGGCTCACCCCTCTTTGTATTATGGGCCTTTGCATGAGATTTGATTTCACTTGAGCAAAACACTTTGCAACTTGTTTAGATGATTGCAAGCCCCTCCATTTTCCTCCAGCTTTACACTGGAAGAATGAGGGCAATGGGGCAGATTTTCAACCCTAAATATGAATGCAGGGCTGCTGCTCACCATGGACTTTCAGACTCTCTGCCTAACTACTTTCCTGGGTCTCCATGCCATCGAAATTCAAAATTCCCATGGCAGGAAAAGCTTAGATCTTTTTTTTAAAAAAAATGACAATCACTTATCTATATGAACAATGAGTGAATAGAAATCATGATTTCAAGAGATTTTCTATTTCTCTGGAGTGGAAGATCGCTCCTGACTCTAAGTTCAGTGTCTTACAGCAGAGTTTGAATCCATGCTTGATTACCTTGTGTGTGTGTGTGTGTGTGTGTGTGTGTGTGTGTGTGTGTGTGTGTATGTGTGTGTGTTGCATGTGTATAATGTGTATGTGGGTGTGTATTATAGTATCCAACCTGGGCTGGTGGAACAAACTGACTAATTCTGTAGTGTAATGTTTTGGAAGCTGCAGATAGCTAGTGCTTATTTCATTACTTTGTGTAGATCTAACCACCCATTATGTTTCCCTGTAGTCTCTGTTTGCCTCAAATATAAGTGTGATGAAATTTAAGTTATACTTAAAAACCCATGGTGCTTCTGGCCTAGGTAGAAGAAATTGCTAAGTTACCCAGCAAGGAAAGCCTGTGAGACAGAGAGCAGAGATTGTGCTAGTTGAATGTGCCCAGCTCTGCTCTCTGAGGGACCTGGCGACCCAAGTCAATGGTGCTCTCATCGGGGAAGATGTTCAGGTACCCAGCTTCTCTTAGGACTCTGGGTTTGCCACCACTACAGTGCCCATTATGGAAATTTTTGCTAAACCTTCCAGGGAAGCGAAGGCTCAAACTAATTTTCAATTTGTATTTTTCCTCTGAAGGTACCATAATGAGATCTCAAATAAAGGTCATTTCAGGAAAGAAGCAGAAATGTTTTACTCACTTACAGCAAATAGTCTTCCTAAATTTGAGAATATTCCCACACATCCTGTTAGTTTGGAGAGAGGATGGAGGTAAACAACTCAATAGGAAATTCTATTCTGAACAGTTATAAATCACTTCCCTATAAAAGACTATTGATTTATATTTAAGTATAGAATATTTTATACTTCTTTGTTTCTGGTGTAGACTGTGGTATTTTAGCACCATCTAATGATTGTATTTTGATTTTTAAAGAAAATTTCCCTTTGTATTATTTACATAGAAGACTTCACTTAAGTCAACATGTAAAAGATAAGATGGGATTCTACCTTGTGTGTGCTTACATGTGTATATATGTGATATGGTAAATGCATGTTTCTATTTGTGTGTATCTATGCACACACACACACACACACACACACACACACACACACACAGACAAACATTCACATGCTGTATATATGTGTGACTATGTGGTTGTAATGCATGTGTATTTTTTCAATGAAGTAACAGTCATTGCCCTGATCTGTGATTGATTCTACTGAGCCATTTAAAAGTTTTATTTGCCTTAAAGAAGCAGTGTCATTGCTGTAGGAGTAATGATGGGGCCTGTGAAAGAAATGTACATTTTTTTCCTGATAGCTTTTGCATATGGCCTACCCATTGTTAGTTTGCAATGGACTCTTCAGATGTAGAAGAACTGTGACTGCATTCAAGAAGGAAATGGAAACAGAAGGAATCATATCATCTATGTGTCCTGATGACTTACACAATGTTTGGTTATTTTCACTCTTCTTTTGGATTTGAAGTCCTGTAGCTACAGTCCTTTATTTCAGAGTCCTGGGGAACCAGGTGAATCAGGAATGTTCCCACTCTCCACCTCTTCATTGACTGAGACATCTCAGGGCAACTTGGGGGACAGGTAATTTAACTGGGGATAGGGAAGCATGGTGGCTAGTTTTTTTGTAAAAAGATTTATTTATTTTTATTTTATGTGTTTGGTGTTCTGATTATATGTATGTATATGCATCAGATGCATGCCTAGTACTCTTGGAGGCAAGAATAGGGCATTGGATCTTTTATAATTGAGTTACTAAAGAATGTGAACCACCATGTTGGTATTGGGAATTGACCCCAGGTCCCCTGCAAGAGCCCCAAGTACCCTTAACTGCTGATTCATCTCTTCAGCACTAGGATACTTAGTTTTAATTGCCAACTCAACACAATGAATGTACAAGTAGCTGAGAAGGGAGTCTCGGTGAGGGATTGTCTAGATCAGGTTGGTCTATGAGTGTGTCTGTTGGGGATTATCTTGATTGCCTTAATTGGTGTAGGAAGACCCGGCCTGACAGTAAGTGGTTCCATTCCAGAGCTTGGGATCTTGGCTGTGCAGGAATAGAGAAATCAAGCAGAGAACTAGCAGACAGGCACTGGTTTCTCTGTGTTCCTGGCTGCAAGTGTGATGTGACCAGCTGTCTTAAGTCCCTGTCATCCTGCTTCCTTGCTGCAGTGGACTGTCACCTGGGATTACCAGCTGAAATAAACTCTTTCCCCTCTTAGCAGTTTATCACTGAGATAGAAGTGAGACTAGGGTAGGAAATAGATGTGTGCCCAACTGACAGAGGTTCCGTGAAGCTGCAGCACGGAGTTGGCGGCAGGCGTTGAGTGGCAGGCACTGAGGTTAGAAAGAGGCTTTAGTCAGATTGTGAAGGAACTTGAAAGTTGAGCTCCAGAGCTGAGCCCTTGCTTGTTGGGACAGCCAGTGCAGTAGAATGCCTACCTGGAGTACCTGCTAGAGTCCCAATTCAATGTCTTCAGATCCAGAGACAATGAAACAAATCATCAGTTATGATCAGGCAAGAAGTGAGCTCAGCCTAGCCATGGGGCAGTCACCAAATAGCATGTCTGTTCTGTCCCTGATTTGGTGACTTGTCTCATTGCTGAGATCAAATCCCTAACAAAAGGAACTTGAGGAAGGAAGGATCTGTTTGACTAAACAGTTGGAGGGTGTGGTCTGTTATGGTGGAGAAGCTATGGTGGAAAGAGTGTAAGGCAGCTGGTCTCATTGGAGCCACAGCCAGGAAGCTCATGTTCCCCTTTTCATTCAGTTCAGGACCCCAGCCATGGGATAGCTCTGCCACAGTTAGTGTGGGCCTTCCAATCTCAGTTAAACCAATATAGAAACCTAGACATGCCCAGAGGTTGTCTGCTAGGTGATTCTAGGTTCTATCAAGTTAACAACCAATTTTAATCATCGAACTCCCTTAATCTGTCACATTATTATTAGTTATGAGGAGAGCAGGGATGTGAGAGAGCACTCTGCCCTGCCTCATACCTGCTTTGCTGGGTCTTCAGCACTGTGGTAGCTGAAGTGTGGTTTGTTCCACAGAGGCTCATTAGCAGATTGGTCTCTAGTGTGGTTCTGTCAAGAAGTTTTGAAATGGGCCTATGATGCCATCTTCTATGTTGTGACATAGCTATGGGGACCCCTATTGTACTGGCGCTGTACCCCTGAAGGACTATAAGTAATGAAATATGAGTAATGAAGTAACCAGCCTCAGGTATCTTGTAATGGCAACAGAAAACTGACAAATAGCTGGGGAAGGAATAGGAAGAAGTCTATCTAGAATTTCATAGGAAATGGATACTTTCACTCAAACATGACTGAGCCTGAAAGACCAACCTGATAATAATCCAAAGTGACTGACAGCTCATACAGACTTCTGTAACAGCAAGGGGATTTTCACCCAGGAAGCAGCCCACATTCTAGTAATTTTCTGTGGATGGTTGCTGGAGATTTCCGGAAAAGACAAATCCAGTTATATTTAGATGCTTATCCAGAGATCCCGGTTAGGACCCATCCACACTGAGGCTCCTTCCTAAATAAGTTAAAGTGCATGCCAGTAGGAAATTGTAACAGTGAAAATGGAAAAGGGATTTATAGGAAAGGATAAATGTTCACATTTCTATATTCTCAGGAAATTACTGTCTAAGAGCTAAATGAAGATTGTTTTTAAAAACTGAGATAATATGGTTACTTATTATTATGCAGAATCTTCTGCAGTTGACTCAATTTCATAGTGTAATAATGTGATTTTTGTTTTCTTAAGAACTTAATAATTAAAAAAATATTCTTTCCCCATCGAGTTGAAATGAATGCTTTTAGTCTTATTAGATTTTCCTATTAAAATTGGAAAGAACTCCTCCACAGCCCCCCTTTCCCAAACCTGATGAACATTTCAAGAACATCTCTCTGTGGAAAAGCCCGTAATGGCTGCAATCTATCAAGATGTTCATTTGGATTATTACTGAGAAGCATTGTTGATTAATCAAAAAAGAAAGAAGAATAGGAACGAACAAAGAATGGCAAGTGAAGCCTGTGTTTGCCAAGCTCGGGGTTAAAAAAGCTCAGGGTTAGATCCTTTCAGACCATGTCAGAGCAGGACTCTAGTGGTGAGGGCCAGCCGTGCCCTTTGAAGAGAACCTTGTGGTGGGGAGCAATGAGATAGTTACAAGGGGTTGTCTGTGGGGGATCTGCATTATGTGGACTTATGTTTTACAAAGGGAGAAGAAGAGAAAATGAGACAGAGTAAGGGGGAAGAGAAGGAGAAGGGAGGAGGAAGGAGGGAGAGATGGAAGGTGGGACAGTAACAGAGAGGAGGGAAGGAGAGAGAGAGAGGGAGGAAGGAAAAGAGAGAGCTCAATAGAAGGAAAGAAAGAGAGGGATGGGGAAGGGGAGAAAGGGAAGAAGGGAGAGGGAGGATGGAGGGAAAGAAATGGAAGAAGAAAGAAAGCAGTGAGTGAAAAAGTAAGAAGGGAGAGAGATGGAAGGAGGGAGAGAGAAACGGAAGGATTGGAAGGGGATAGAGAATTACATAAGTTCAGCTTCTTGTCAGAAGCTGTGTTTAGACCTTTATTCAATACATGGGAGCACACATGCACAACACTCATTTTTCCCTTTATTTTCTGTTTCAGTTTTTTGCAAAGGGGGATTTTCTTATGCTCACTCATGAAAAATAAAACCGAATCCTTCGCCTTGTATGGACTTTCTGGTGACTGCAAAAGCCTGTGGTTATTAGAATCAAAGCGGTGCAGGCTTTGTCTTAAATCACCGGAACACTGCCCCCATGATACAGTCCCAGGAGAGGACTGTTCCTACGAGCAGCCATCGCTTGGCTTTTTAAAAAAAAACCTCACACGATATTAATCTCGATTCTGTTGTCATCTAATTTTGAACAAAGGCATTAAGACCAAACTGTTAAACGCATCAATCAGCACACAGGAAACTGTGCTGACATCCGCTATGAACTTCACAGTTGATTAGCGGCCTTGATTAAACAGTGCCGCAGATGATAGGGAAACAGAATTCCCAGGGCACAGTCTCTGTGGAGTTCAGAAGGGAGAAGTGGAAAATGGGAGAGAGTTGAGTGACTCATGGGGAACTTGGGGCCCTCTGAAACAGAGACCCCAGGAGTAGATGTGCAGCTCTGAGTGTTGGTTGGGGTAGAGTGGTGAGGAAAAAGCCTTGGATGTCTTCAGAAAAGCAGAAAAAATGAACAGTTCTGGGTCAGCTTTGGTAGCTGTGGTCACCTGCACATGACCTGCATAAGACCAGGCCAGGCACAAGCCCAGGGGGCTTCCAGGGGCTCCCCACGTCACCCTCAGATGAGAAGCTAATGGTAGCTGGCTGCTGGGGGAAGGAGGGTCATTTTCTTTGGGGGATGTGGCCACTGGTATGTTGTCTATGCTCCAGCTGAGGACCCTGCACGTGTGCACATGGATAGCATTAATTTGCTTCAGGAATATATATAATTTGAAGTTGGGAGGTTGAAAGCAGGACATAATTGGGGGAGGTCCAGGGAAAGTGAGGGGGAAATGTGGGGATATGATCATGATCATATTACATTCCACACATGTGCAAAATTCTCTAAGAGTAAATTTAAAACATATTTAAAAAAGAAAAGTAGGAAAGTAAAACTTTACATTACAGAACATCAACAGCATAACAAACAAACAGGAAGAAACAACAACCCACAAAACGAATCAGTGCCATGACACCTAAACACTGACATTAGCCAACTGGTGCCTTTTTGGACAGTGCCATATAAATAATATCAAAATGTTCTGTTCTTTTTTTTTTTTTTTTTAAACTGTGATTTTCCTGAGAGATTGGAAGAATGGGAGGAGGTAAGCTGATGACATTTTGATTGCAGTCCTCACTTGAAAAGGCTTTGTGGAAGGTTGTGCTTAACAACGTTAAGGGAAAAAAAAGGTGCCAAACATATCTGCCACCTTGATCTGCACTTCCCCAAAAGAAAATGCCAAGACTTTTGCTGCAGCTCATAGCCTGAGCTTCTAGGAGTGTCTGCAGCACTTTTGCATATCATTATCAGCTAACCTGCTTGGAGATGGGTGGGTATTTATGAACTCTTGCTTTGTCTTCTGGTGCTCCTGGGCCTCCTTAGCACCTCCAGTATTCTCCACAGTCAGTACCTCCCTCTTCATTTGAGGGACTCCCTCTTCTAAGTGTGCATCATATTTTCTATTTTGT
Organism: Peromyscus eremicus; assembly: GCF_949786415.1. Taxonomy (NCBI): domain Eukaryota; kingdom Metazoa; phylum Chordata; class Mammalia; order Rodentia; family Cricetidae; genus Peromyscus; species Peromyscus eremicus. The sequence continues at coordinate 123,348,926 of NC_081418.1, read as the reverse complement.
ATTACACCTCCATCTGTTTTAGGTTTTCATACTTTACCAAGTGTTTTGAGGGTCACAGTTTTTATTTCATAGACTAATTGAACATTTAATAAATGCAATGAATATGTATTAGTAGATGTATGGAAATATGAATGGTGGATGGATAAGGATGGATAGATGGATGAGTGGATAGTGAGAGGGATGGTAAGAAATGTTTGTATGTATGTATGATATGCATGGATGGGTGAATGGATGAGTGGATAGATGGTGAGAAGGGTGATAAATGCATGGATGAATGAAGATATGAATGGGTGGGTGAGTGAATGGATAGTGGGATGGATGGTTGGTTTGTATGGGTAAATGAATGGATCTATGACAATACAGATAGATGAATGGATAGATAGATGATGAATGAATGAGTAGGAGAATGAATGGATGGTTGGAAGGATGGTCAGATGGATGGGTAGGTAGATTAGTGGCTGACTGGATGAATGAATGGTAAGAAAGATAGTTGGCTTGATGGATAGGTAAATGAATGGATGGATTGATGAATATAATGAATGAATAGATGAATAGATAGATCAATAAAAAAGAAAAGTAATTATTATTTTTTAAATGATACTTGGTGTAAGACTAATAGAGACTTTGCCATTTTTCTATAGACCTTAAATGGCTCATTGGATAATGGTATTGCTTAAAATTAAATATGTTTCCTTTATTGTTTGTTATCTTCCCTTGAGCCTTCCTTCTATTTTCCATCAAGGTTCAGGTACAGTAGTTGCTACAACTCCATGTGCACACTGATTAGCAGAGCATAGGAGGGGCAGTTTTATTTTAAACTTAAAACTTCTAAAAAAATTACATCTTGAGTTGTCACATAAAAATTTTATGGGACAGTACTGATGAATTGTTAATAATATAATAGCCAAAAAATGTTTCTTATACTCTCTACTTCTGTTATTTTGTCTTCATGACTTTCCTTAATATTTATGCTGGAGTATTGAAAAAAAATTAATTGTATCCCCTTTAATAGAAAAAATGAGAAAGTGGTTAAAATTTACCCCCAAAGGTACAGAAATAAAAATGATGCATCTTCCAAGTCACCTCTGTAGGTGTTCTGCTGTGGGATGGTTTGTATGTCAAATGTGTTGCTCTGATTGGTCAATAAATAAAACACTGATTGGCCAGTGGCCAGGCGGGATGAACAGAGAGGAGAATTGAGAGAACAGGAAGGCGGAGGGAGACACTGCCAGCCATCACCATGACAAGCAGCATATGAAGATGCCGGTAAGCCTTGAGCCACGTGGCAAGGTATAGATTTATAGAAATGGATTAATTTAAGATATAAGAACAGTTAGCAAGAAGCCTGCCATGGTCATACAGTTTATAAGTCTCTGTGTTTACTTGGTTGGGTCTGAGTGGCTGTGGGACTGGTGGGTGACAGAGATTTGTCCTGACTGTGGGCCAGGCAGGAAAACACTAGCTACAGTGTTCTTTGAAATTAAATGGACTGTCTTAAACACAGGATACTAAACTTTATGCCAAATCTCTATCTATGCACAAATGTGATATCATTTGTGTCTCTTATTGCTGTTGCAATGTTCTGTTGCTCTGGAAAACCACCCTTAAAACATATCATACTTCAGTAGTTTAATACTGTGTCTGTAAGATATACATCCAGTAGCTAGTTTGGATAAATACAGATGTTAATATATTATTTTTGCATTCATCAGAAATGTGTACATATGTATGTGTGTATGCATGTGTGAGGGAGAGAGGAGAGGGAGAGGAGGAGGGAGAGAGGAGAGGGAGAGGAGGAGGGGGAGTGGAAAGGAGTGTGGGAGCAAGAGCAAGAGAGAGGGGGACTAATAAAACAGTAGGCATGCTTATATATTTTAGAAGCAGGAAATGGAAGAATTAAATGAGAAGGTGAAACAGTAAGAGAATGAGTATGGAGCCTTTCACAACTACAGTTCATATACATAGCATATTTGAAGTGATTTCTGTGAACCATGCAATCTGGGAGCAAAGCGGTTTTAGACATTGGTCAGAATAATGCTAGGCTCTGCCACAGTAGCAAACCTTGACATTTGAGTGCTGTAATACATCAAAGGTGAGTCTCTCACTCCAGCAACATTTCCCTTTGTGTCAGCGATAGTACCCAGAATTAGATTTCTAATCACTTGGGAAGGAAGAGAGAGCCTGAGAAGACAGAACAACTCTTACATGCATCCATACAGAAGCGCCGTGTGCCATGCCCATTTACAGTTCATGCCTGTGAGGTAATCACATGGATTTAAAATCCAAGCTCAAAGAAAGCTTGGAAACACAAGGGAGCCCATGAAATATTTGGCAGACTCTTGTTGTTTGTGCCACATGTTTTATAGTTCACGCCACAGTTCTTCCTTCAACCTGCATCTTTTACATGACTTGGGAGGGTGTCCTGGTCTGTCATGATTCACAGTTTTGGTATAGCAACATTTTCAGACTCTTGTACCTAGGAAAAATACCTCATTATAAATGTTCATCTCCCACCCACACCTCATAGGGAAGGGGTGTGTATAGGAATGGTTTTGCTCATTATTATCGTTTCTTTATAAGAACCATTATGTGCTTGGTTTTTAAATTTATTTTTAATCTATCAAAGATTGGAAAGATTTGTGGTCATAAACATATCCTTTTCATGGGGTGTAGAAAATAGAGGGACTTGACCAGTTTCTTTTTTAGCTAGAAGGGAGAGTCAAAGGATTATTACAATCTGTTAAAATATGCCATACTACAACCATTAATAAATGAATGCTCCACCTATCCCTAATCCTTTCCATTGATCATTAATTCATATTCATCCATCCATCTATCCAACAATCCACCCATCCATTCACCCATATTTAGTTGTACTAGACCAAGTCAGGGACCTTTAAGGTCAAAGTCTCTTTGGAGTCTCTTTGGGCTACAAATGTAGCTTAGTAATTAGGACATTTGTCTAGCACATGTGAAGTCCCAAGTTCAATCCCTAGAACTGAAAAGCAAGTCTCTTAGACTGCAGTAGCCTTTTCTGATTTATCAAACATCTTGTACAAATGCTTTGTTCATGTTTTTGTTAACATTTTAAAGTACATCTATTCCCCTAGATTTTTGGCTTCTTAAACTTCCATTCTCCTCTGGATCCCTACCCCCATGTCAATACCTGACTCGGGAAACACCACAAACATATTTGGGGCATGTGATTGAATGATGCTCTTTGTGTGGACCTGGCATCCAGCTGGGATTGGAGTTGAGGTTGTAGCTATATGTTCTTTTCCCAGCTGTGTCCCCCCACAGTTCCTTCCATCCAGAGGGCTCCTGAGCTTAGACAGTGGGTGATCTTGTTGACCTTATCTATTGTCAGTATCAAGGCAGTTACATAAGTTTGCTTAAATAATCCTATTTGATAATTACCTCTAGCCCTTCGTGGATTTTTCAGCTGACCTGTGGATATCTTGTCTGCTGGACTTGGAATCTGAGAACCTGAAAGAATGGGGTGGACTACAGTCTAATGCTGTAGATAACATTAATTCAGTTTTAGTGTACTTTTATACATGAATGTAACAAAGAATGCAATGACCCAAGGAAGGTTGTTTGAGTTCAGAAAAACATGATATAAATAAATGTAAAAATTGTCAGTAAGCACATGCTAAATAACAGAGCAGCCCTTTCCCAGAACTTTCTCAGGACAGACCAATTTAAGCACAGTGCTTGGCATGTACTATAGATGATGTATGGGAAAGCATGAAAGTGTGGCAGAAAGTCATATCCAGATTCAGGGTACACTGACCAGATTGGGTTCTATTGCTATGATCTGACATCAAACAAGAATAAACATGTCTTATAAACTGAATGTACACGTTTGTCACAGGAGGCACAAAATCACATCTAAGAACAATCCAGAGAACAAACTGCACCTGAGGTAAAAGGCCCTCTGCCTTTTTTGCTGGAGCCTCTCTCTCAGTTCCCCAAGGCATTGCTCACTATGTATCATTCCTTTGGCTGTGTTCCAACACCCTTGTTAGGTAACATTTATTGTCTTAGAAGATGTTCCTCATTTCTGGCTGCTTCATGGGCCTCTCTTCCTCTGGGGACACTTCCTAAACACACTTACTCTTCAGCTACCCCTTGGCTGCCTTTCTCACCCACACCACCAAGCCCCTTCTTTATCATGATGGTAACTCTCACCTCCACCTTCTACTCAGGAATTCCAGGCCACTGTTTTCAGGCTCTCCAGGGACACCTCAGCAGGATGTGCTGCCTGCGTCCCCACTCTGTTCCTTGTTCACTATCTTCTCACATTGAAATTAGAGTCCCCTGGCCTACTGTTGCTTCTCTTCCATGCCTCCTGGTCGCAGAGCTGTTCTGTCATGTCTTCTGTTCCTTTTCCCTGTCTGATGCTTTTCCTGGTGGCTGTCCCTTAATGGTCATTGGATTGTTATCAGACCTTCCAACTCCTTGCTTCTATGTCTTTATGATTTAAAATTCACCTTAGAATTTTCATTTACTTTTGACTTTCCTTCTGCTTCCTAAAGAATCTACCTGATAACATTTCTAAAACATACACTCTCACTGACATAGTAATGTTGACTCCCCCATGCACCCTCTACATAACCTCTACATGTCTTACCATTTGGAAGGCTCTCGCTGTCTCCTTGCGCTCTCACCTGTACTCTGCAGGCCTCCGGCACACTGTGTGACTCTCTTCTTGTTCTGGTTCTGGATCATACCATTGTTTTCATGTACAGGATGTTCTTCAGAGATTTCTAGCTACTCTTCATATAGCAGTTCAAATACTTTGTCTTATTTCTGAAGTGGAGGTCATTTTCTCCTTGCTGAACTCCAACTCAGGGGTAGCAATTAGGTTTCATCTCAGGAATGAAACATGATTGGTTAAGAATAACTGCCTGCTAGATCTGGGGGGGGGGGTGGAGGAAGAGCTCAGGCAGTAAAATGCTTGTGGGCCTTAATTTGGTCCCTACTATGTTCATAACAGATAGTTGGATGCAGGTGGTGCTTACTTCCAATGCAAGCATGAGAGAAGCTGGGACAAGCACATCACTGGAACTTGCTGGGCAGTCAGCTCAGCTACTTGGTGAATTCTAGGCCAGGGAAAGACCCTGTTTTAGAAAGACAGACAATATCTGAGGAACAAAACCCAAGGTTGTCCTCTAGATTCCATGCACACATACAAATACAAGCATGCATACACACACACACACACACACACACACACACACACACACACACACATACACACACACACAACTAGCTACCTGCAGAGTTGTCTTGAGAGCACAGAGGCTGCATTGGCTCAAAGGTAAACATTACTATGGCTATTGGTGTTATCTGCCTAGAGCATGGGGAAATGGGATGAAGCCATTTATGTTGTTTAGCTATGTTCTGTGACATGCTTTGTTGGATGCATGGCATTTCACCTGAACTAATAGGTGAGTTCTCAAAGGTAGAAGTTGTATCCTGCTGAATTCTATGCTCAGCACCTCAAGTTTACCTGCAGTGTCCTGAAATCACCAGACACTTCAAAACTGTTTGTTAAATAAATCCCTGAATGCTTAACAGTGCTGTTTAGTTACCCAAGATTGAAGACCTCTGGGCCTGGCTGTGATCACATTGATCAGGCCTCGGGTGTTACATCCCCAAATCTACTTTAAGTATCAGTTTGTTAAGGAATCCGACTGTGCCAGCATGAGAACTTCTTCTATACCAGTCACCTTTAGTGATAAATGAGACCAGGCACCTCTGGATGAATGGATAGCAACCCAAGCCCCACTATTGCCTTTAACAGAATTAGCTTTCAAGCAGCATTGATGAATTCTTCTCTTAGGCTTACTTTCACAGGCCAGCAAAGCAACTTGTCAGATGTTAAATCCTTTAGCCAAGTCAAAATCCAAAGGCTGGCTTAAAACACATTCCCAATAATGCCAGAGGCTGACCTTATTGATTTGGTGGTCTTCAAAATGTCTCAAATGTTTAGACAATTAAAGATTGTTCAACCAAGCATGAAACGACACCTAGCCTGCCTGTTTTTCCTCCCCACATAAGCATCTCAAGTAGTTCAATTATTCTTATGAGTTGATTTTTAAAAGCTTTCCCATCCTGGTGCTCATCTCAATGCTTTCCATTTGGTAAAGAATCAAGAACTGAAGAATACTGAGGTCTCATCAGGCTAGACCAAGATCAAGGATCACAGCCCTGGGATCCTACAATCCATATTTCTGTGATATCATAAGAATGCATTTAATCTCCTAGTGGCATCATGACATCATTATCTCATAGGATTGGTGGACCCTGAAATTTTCTTTAGTAAAACCATAATATTTTTACCTGGGGTTGGCTAAGCCTCTTTCTGTTTGTCAGAAAATGTAGCCACTACAAGTCATAATGGGATTTAATGAGGTCATTCAATCATTTGGGTGTTAATTGTTTCCTATGGGCACATGTGTTTTAATATTTGGTTTCTCAGCTGGTTGTGCTCTTGTGGGAGTTTGTGGAACCTTCAGGAAGTAGGGCTTGTATAGAAGGAGTAGGCCCATAGGGTTTGCTTATGCATGATGTCCAGCCCAGTTCTGGCCTGACCCCTCTTTACTTTCTGGTCCCCTGAGAGATATGCTATACTCTCCCATGGCCATGGCTCTGTCTGATGGTACACATTCCCTGCCATGACCCTCCTCAAACCCTGCACCAAAATATATCCTCTGTAAGTTGTTTTTCTCAGGTGTTGGGTCACAGCAACTAGAAAAGTAACAGAGAGAGGACCTATTGCCAAAATGTCTAGAGAGGGTTGTGTTCAATCCAGGGCAGAAATGATGTCCTCCTGGCTCCATTTACTTCTCTTCATCCTCCCACTCTGTGTCCTCTGTTTTGACTACATTTTCAGAGTTCCCTCTCTTGGAAGGAAGATGGCTACAGCCTCTCCAACCTGAACTGCTCTAAAAGCAGAACTTCCTGAAAGATCCCATGTAAGCCCTCAAGCTTATTCTTGATCGTGGATAAACTTGATTGTTTATCTCTTCAGCAATTACTATGGCAGAAGATTGGGGGAGCTGATTGACTAGTGTGGGCCACATGTCCCAGTGGTGGAAATGTGACAGTGGCCTTATTTGCTTGTAACAGGCCCTAGACCTTAGTACAACTGATACCAGGATGGAAATGCCATTCAGGCCTTGGAACCCAGCACACAGGCAGCAACACCTGCCAAAATGAGAACAGAAATCCAATCCATCAAAGTCCATAGTTCTGTGGAAAGTTCCTAAATGTACTAAGCTTGCTTTTTGGCTTTTGTGGTTCTACTTCTAGCTAACTGTTCTTTTAAACTGAAGAACATTATTATCTCATTATCCCATGAGATAATGATGTCATGATGCCACTAGGAGATTAAATGCATTCTTATAACATCACAGAGATATGGATTGTAGGGTCCCAGGGCTGTGATCCTTGATCTTGGTCTAGTCTGATGAGACCTCAATATTCTTCACTTCTTGATTCTTTGTGGTATGTCAACCCAGGATGTGGTTTTTATGCTTAAATTCTCACCCCGAGAAAGGCTCAGGACTGTACTCAGGTCAAAAACACCCAATATAGTCACTGGCCAGCTAACAAAGACTTCCTGTTGGCTTGAACCCATGTCCAAGTGGTCTTCTCTGGGAGATACCTCAGAACATACTGAGGAGACGAGAGTTCCCTTAAAAGAATCCAGGCAGAGGAGATGGGTCAGTAGGTAAAAGAGCTCATGGTGCAAGTATGAACCCCTGAGTTCTGATCCCCAGCACCCACATAAAATTTGGGTCCAGCAAACATCAGTCTTTGACTTCCACATGCCCACAGATACACAAGCATTTCCTCTTCCTGTAAGATAAAGAACAATCAGTATCTACTACCAAACAGGTAAGATGTTTAGTTTTTTATTTTCTGTTAAGTATTGCCATTGGAATTTTAATGGAGATTGTATTGGATGTATAGACTGCTTTTGATAGGACATCCACTTCCACACTATTAGTTCTGTTAATCCATGAGCATGGGACCTACCTCTATCTTCTAGTATCCTTTTCAGTTTCCCCCTTCAGTGTTTGAAAATTTCCATTGTAGAGGTTCTTTTTGCCTCTTTGGTTAACTTTATTTCTAGGGAAACTTTTGAGCCTATTGTGAACCAGGTTGTTTTTAAAACAAAACAAAACAAAACAACAACAACAAACTGAAAATATAGTTATAACATGATCCAGCAATACTACACCTGGGCACATGCCCAAAGGACTCTAAGTCTGCACAACCCAGAGACACCTGCACATCATGGACTTTTACCGCAATTTTTACAGTAGCCAAGTTATGGAGTCAGCCTGGGTGTCCTTCAACAGATGAATGGATAAATAAAAGGTGGTGTATATATGCAATGTAGTTTTTGTTCAACTCAGAACAAAGATACATTATTTACAGGAAAATGGATAGTACTTGAGGTCATAATGCTAAGCAAATTATGCCAAACTCAGACAAATATCATGTGTTCTATGTTTCACCTAGACTTTATACACATATGTCTCTCTCTCTCTCTCTCTCTCTCTCTCTCTCTCTCTCTCTCTCTCTCTCTCTCTCTCTCTCTCTCTCTCACACACACACACACACACACACACACACACACACGCACACATGATAAAAAATAGAAGAGGGACTATTTGGAAAGACAAAAGCTCATGAGGTAAGGATGAGAATACAAGGAAGGTGAATATGCACAAAGTGCAGACATACTTGAGTCAGAATGTCATTATAAAAGCCAACCCTTTGTATAGTGAATATATAATCTTTTCTGAGGGGACTATAAAGGATGCTGGGCAGACATAAATTAATGATTGCTCTTGGCAACACAATTATACTTTAAACTCCCCAAAGGCAGGCATTCTGGCTTATTAACTTTTGAACACTCCCATCCAGCCTTTAACAAATGACACACTAAATGTTCAAGAGCCAGTTGTTGATTGAATTGGTCCATGAACAAAAGGCAACAAGATGAGCAAATTTGCAGTTGTTCAATATTAAAAATATCTGGTTTTGCACTTGATGGATTTTAAAATTCAGACCAAACTAGCTTAGCATGTCATGAGGGCAAAGGAAAATATTAAAGACATGATTTGCTCCTACAAGGACATTTTGCTATGCAGCCAAAATGAAGAGAAGTGATGTGCCTGAAGTGCAGACAAAGGAGAGTGTGTTCTTCCAGGACAAATGCAATGAAAAGGGAGCTTGATTGACAGCCCGGTACCAGTACTAACATCTTGAAGGTTGAGAGGCATATTTATTTCATATATCCCAGAGCAGTGTCATCAGAAGAATAAATACTCTCTGTTCCCAATTCAAACACTTTGAGTCAATGAAGGAGATTGTTTTCAGTCACAGGGGAAGCCCTAGTAAGCATGGCTTGGTTTCTATATAAGATCACATTTTCCCCTAACCCCAATCCTAAGGCTTTCCTCCACTGGGATCCTTTAGTTAATACCAGTATCTAATGGTGTCAATGTCGTGTGTCTCACCTCTTTACCATCTCATTATGCTCTGGCTTGTCCCCCTACTTCTTCACTCCCCATCTTTCTTGCTGTGTGTTTGTATGTGTGAGTTTGTGTAGAGGCCAGGTGTCTACATTGGATGTCCCTTTTTGCTCCTCTGCCTTGTTTTGTAAGATAAAGTCTCTCATTGAGTTTGGTGCTTACCAGTTCCCTAAACTGGTAGGCTGGTAAACTATAGGAAAGAACTTGTCTTTGCCTCCCCAGCTGTGGGAATCACAGATGTGCACTGCTGCACATGTTTTTTTTTTTTTTTTAAAATGTTATTGGGAATCTGAATTCAGGTTTTCACCTTTGATTGAACCATCTATCCAGGGTCCCTTGGCCTGACTTCTGAATTCCGTCTCTACCATTCTGCTCAGGGCTCAGTCTTGGCTACACGATATGTATATATGTCTAGCAGGCTAGGAGAATAAAATAATTACAACCCTAGAGACAGTCCCTGAGTTTTTACCTGATTGGTTTCGATGGAGAGAACTTTGAGAAGACTTTTGCTCCCTCTTGGTGGGAAGATTGAGAAATACATGCTCAATGTGTATTCCAAAGACTCATCAGAATCATCTATTGTACCCATTCTGGTAACTGGCTTGATTATATAGAGTACAATGACTTTCTTCCCTTCCCTGCTTTCCAGTTGCATGGGATGAGCTCACATGTAAATTGCTTACCCTCAAGCTGTTCCCAGTTGCTGCTGGTTGGGGATAACAAACTATGGCAGCTCTTGAAGGGTGGGAAAGCTACTCACAGTCCTCAGAGTGGTGACTACCACAGACCCTCAAATCATAAAGGGCAGCTTGGACAGTGAGGATCAGGAGCACAAACTCCACCTTCCTTGTGAGTGGAGCTTGGCTGCTGTGAAAGTGGTCTGTGAGATCTCAATGTAGGTTTAATGGTGATTTAAGCACCGATAAAGGACTGATTTCCCACCTAGCATGAGAACATGTAGTTCTGACAACAATAGTTGTCAGTCAGCTCCCTGAATATAGTATTTCAGTGTTTGGAAGGAACCAAGCACTTAGATTCTTCACACATGGTTGTGTCTCAGTAACATCTTTTTCTCTGTGAAATGCCAGATATAATAAATATGTTAGATTTATGGGCCTTATAGTCTCCATTAAAGCAACTGAACTTCACTTTTGTAACGTGAGAAACTTTAGACAATACCTAAACATATAAACATACCCTTATTCCAATAAAACTTTATTTATAAAAACAAAACGTGAGGGCTAGATCTGGCTTTGAACTCTAGGACACTGACCCTTGCTTAATAAGTGGACACAAAAGGTCAATTTGTGCCATCTCCCCAGTCCCTAGTTGTGTGATTTCTGTGTGCACCTTCTGACACTCTTCACTTGGCATGGGAGTCTTTGGCAGACTATGCAGAAGAGAAGTGGGAAAATGAGGCAAAATAAGGTAGAACATAGGAATCTGAGCCTTGGAGAGTAAAGGAAGAGACAGCATGAGGAGAAATAGCTTTAGAGATGAAGACAGGAGAGAGAAAAACACTAAATTCTCACCAATATTGTGGGGCAACTATAAATGAAAGGAATGGGTTTAAGAAATGCCATAAAATTCGACTTCATAAGATTCGGCTTTATAGCCTATGTTGGAGTCTCATTGAATAAATGTATGTTTTTCATTATGTTTTTATGACACATTTAAAGCACATTAAGGCAGCCACAGCTATCAGAGAAGAAGGAAACAGTAGAGAAGCTCTGGCTTCACAAGTGAGCACATCTATTTTAAGGAAGGCTGCCTGTCAGCAAGGCAGGAAAAGATCTACAGCAGTTGAACGTCCCAGCTGTTGTCTAACGCATTGTTCTTCCAAGAGCAACATTAATAGATGTTTTCCTTCATTCATCTCCTATTGAAGGGATGCCCTCTACCTTCACTTTACTCTGTACTCATTTGCCTTTGAGGTCCAGGCAGTTGGCTGACATTCCTAGTCTTTAAAAAAAGAATATCTGTTTTGTTGAAGGTGAGAAAATGAAATGCATTTCAAAAAATTATAACATTGTCTTTATGCTTTTGGCTTAGAAACTGTAGGATATTAGTGATATTTGATGGTATTTTAATTATTAGTTTGTGGGGGTGGGGTGGGTGGAAGAGAATCATGGGGAAAGGGCTTTCTTGGACTCACTGTTGTGAGGTTGTCTGTTATGAAAATCCACCTGAGCTGGCTGGCACCTTGGCTGTGTTCTGACTTTAAACCGTGTGCCCTGTGACTTCCAAAAGGGGGAAATCTTCTGATCAAGTTGTGGTCATTGGGATCACCTCTACCCGGGGATTTGTAACCGAGGTGTTTTTTTTTTTTCCCACCTGGGGTCAGGGTGAGATGTCAGACTCTTTAAACTGTGTATCATCACATAGAAACTACCTGTTGTGAGATGAGACACATTTTTATAAACAGTTGAGAAAGACAAGATGCTGCTAATCAAAACCCAGCACCCTGTTCATCTAGCCTGCAGGATGTTAAGCAAGGAAAAAGCCAGAGTGAAGCCATTGCCTGCCAAGACTCCCTTCCTTCCTTCCTTCCTTCCTTCCTTCCTTCCTTCCTTCCTTCCTTCCTTTCTTCCTTTCTTTCCTCCTCTGTCAGTCTGTCTCTCCCTCCCTCCCTCCCTCCCTCCCTCCCTCCCTCCCTTCTTTCCTTCTTTCCTCCCTCCCTCCTCTCTTCCTCTCTTCTTCCCTCTCTTCTTTTCTGTCTTCCTTGAATTTGTATAAATTATATACAGTGAGAATAAGGTCCCTGGAAGGGGGTTTTCACTATGTTGTGTCTGTTTCCTGCGATGCATGGGACACCCTTCAGGGCTCATTTCAGCTCTCTATTCTTCTGCTTTCAATTAACTCAGAGGTTAGAGTGTTTCTTGTTTAGTCTACTCTGCTCTGGAGAAAAACTGGAGGGAAGCAGATGAACTCTTTCTGCTGTACTGACTTTTATGTCCACTGTTACATATGGGATATCACAAGCTACTTCCCAATCCAGCAGAAATGCTGAGGATGTGGTTTTCCTGAACATGTTTCTATCACATACTGTAGCTAGAGTTTTACTGTCTGGCACGGGCCTTGCTTTAGAATTCACAGGCAGCATCTTTTCACTGTGTCTTCATATGGTGGAGGAGACTAGCAAACTGGATTTATGAGGACACTCATTCCAGAAGATGTCTGTCCTTGTGACCTCATCATCTTTCCAAGGCCTTGCCTTCACTACTTCATGAAGTTGAGGGGAAACAAATGTTCAGACCATGGCATCTTTCCAGAATCCAGAATCCAAATTTCTTTCTTCTTGTTGTATGGCATGATTTCTGAGGAGATATGAACAAATGTCTATTCAGTTCAGATAGGGAACCAATGAAAGATCAAAGTACAGACACCATTAAACTCCAACTTATCGAATTAGTGAGTTTTATCAGAGTTTCATATAGGCAGATGGGTGAGAGGCCTCTTAGAAGAGCAGAAATGACTCAAAGATGGCTGTATCACTGAAGCCTACCCCAGCATGGGTGACAGCTAATGGAAATTGGGAACCTGGAGCTCACTGCACAGCCTGCAGGCAGTTCAACTCTCAGTGTTGGCGAATATCCTTTACGGATATTTCAGTTAGCCTGAACCTCTTCTGGGAAGTTCAGTTGACCTCTTCCTCTAGGCAGCTTGGCTGACTTCTGTTTCTTCCAAGCTGCTTAAATGGTCTGAGGCTCTTCTAGGCAGCTTGGCTGGTCTGAGAGTCTTCTGAGTAGCTTGATTTACCTGAGAATGACTCTCTGCAGTCTTTTCTTCTATATGCTTGGAGGTGGGGGGGGGCTAGTGAATCTGGTTGATTTCAAGCACTTCTTGTGACTATGTTGAATTGTTTACTTTTTGGGCTTAAGTAACTTCTCTGCATGGTGGAATGTTCCACTTCCTTTTAGAACAGCATGTTTTTTCCCCTCCTTGTAAATAATGAGCCTCCTTCCAAGATGGACAGTTTTACCTCATGAAATTGCTATCTAGCACGTCTAGAGACAACCACCAATGTAGATCAGTTCATTCTGCACACTGGGTGGAATTCCATTTCAACTCCATGTACAGAGTATGCATGGAATATAGTCTAACTAAACTTTGGATTATCACATTTCTTGACCCATAAGGATTGGTTAATGTATGAGCATGTGACCTAAGGTAGTCCATTTGGAGAACATGAGGCCTTTCCTAGAATCAGCAGAATAACAGGTTCCATCTTCCTATTGAACTTAGGGAAGGAAGGCTACTATGATGGCAGCCATCTTGTCATGACTGGGTGACCAGAAGAATAGGCGTGCAAAAAACAGAGAGAGTAGACCAAGAGTGAGAGAAACTGGACATCTGACTATAGGATGAGAACTGAACCTAGCTGTGTCTGAAGCCAAAACTGGCTGCTTCTCATATTGATCCCAAACATCTCATTCATTCCAGTGTGTTTCCTGGGGTTTTCTTGTAGCAAATTGAAATGCTGGTGTGCTCCAGTGGCAGCTAGTAAATATTACCATTGGGACACAAACTTGTTTGGTGCTATTTTTTAGTGTTTGAAATAGTTTTAAAATCATCCTCAGAAACTATTCATTCCAAATAGGAAGTATTTATCTGGATGATATTGTGCTGTCCCTTAAACATGTGTTGTCCTGGCTTCTTGTTTATACCCTAGGAGTGTGTTGGTTTCCTTTCACACCTCCTAGCCATTTGCAATTATCTTTGCTTGTTTTTGTTTTGCTTTGTTTTAGCAAATATATCGAAGTATAATTGACATATCATAAATATGCATGCATTTAAAGAGAACAGCTTTGTACAACTACAGAATTATAACCATAATTAAGACAATGAGCATATACGTTACACAGAAGACCTCTCATATATGCCTGTATGCCATATATGTTTATTCCTCTCTCTTCCAAGATCCTGCTCCCAGAAATCACTGTTTTGCTTGCTGTTACTCTTCTGTGTATTTTGTAGAACTTATATAAATGAAATAGTATATTACGTGCTTTTTTTGGGGGGTGTTCTTTTCTTCAAAGGAATTAGTCTTGACATCTGTCTTAGTTGGGGTTTCTATTGCTGTGAGGAGACACCAGTACCACAGCAACTTTTATAAAGGAAAACATTTAATTGGGGTAGTTCACAGTTTCAGAGGTTTAGTCCACTATCATCACAGCTGGACATGGTGGCATGCAGGCAGACATGGTGCTCGGGAAGGAACTGGGAGTTCTACATCTTGATCCACAGGCAACAGGAAGTAAACCCTGTCTACACTGAGTGTAGCTTAAGCATAGGGGACTTCAAAGTCTGTCCCCATAGTGATACACTTCCTTCAGCAAGGCCATACCTACTTTAACAAAGCCACACCTGATATTTCCACTCCCTATGAGCTTATGTGGGCCAATTACATTCAAAGTACCACAATATCTGTGCATATCATATTGTAAACATTTAGAACTCATTATTCTTTATTGCTATGCAGTATCCCATTCTGTAGGCATACCACAATGGGTTCATCTTTTCATGCGTTGATGAACATTTGACTTGATTTAATTTCTACAAATAAAGCCACTATAAATATCCATTAGTGAGTCTTTATATGCCTAAAAACATTTCTGTCTTTTAGAACAATATAGAGGTGGATTATATGGATTCCGTTACAAGCAAATGCTAAATTAAAACAAACAAACAAAATAAACAAAAACCAAACTAGTCAACTGACTTTTAAAATGATTGTACCATTTTCAGTCCAACTAGCTATATAAGAGTTCCAGTTCCTCCATGTTCTTGTAAATACTTATAGTCCGTATTTGTTTTGAAAGAAAATGGTTTCCAAAGGGAGTGGTACTGTTAGGAGGTGTGGCTTTGTTGGAGCAGATGTGGAGTAGGTGTGGTAGACAATTCACTTTCTGTTGCCTGTGGATCAAGATGTAGAACTCTCAGCTCCTTCTCCAGCACCATGTCTGCCTGCATGCCCCATGTCCAGCCATGATGATAATGGACTAAACCTCTGAAACTATAAGTAACCTCAATTAAATGTTTTCTTTTATAAGAGTTGCTGTGGTCATGGTGTTTTTTCACAGCAGTAGAAACCCTAGCTGAGACAGTCTTTTAATTTAACCCTTTCCACCAGCTGTGCCAAGGTACATTACTGTGATTTTAGCCTTCGTTTCTTTAATGTCCAATGATACCTAATATCTTTTCATGTACATATTTAACATCCACATATTTTCCTGAAATATCATGTAAAATTATTTATTTACTTACGCACTTCTTTATTGAGGAAGAGTCACACGTAGTTAAGGTGGGCATCAAACTCACTATGTTGAGGGATGAGCTTGAGTTTCCCTCTTCTTGTGTGTCCACCTTCTTTGTGTTGGGATTTCAGGCATGTGGCACCATGCTAATGCGTGTGTTACTGGGGACTGAACATAGTGCTTGACAAAAAATTGAGGTGTATGTTTAACTCCTCCTTCTTTTTGAGACAGGGATTCATGTAGCTCAGGTTGGCTTCAAACTTGCTAGGTACCAGAGGATGACCTTGAACTTCACAGTGTTTTTTTTTTTTCTTATAACTGAATTTTGAAATTTTTTTCAAATATATTCTAAAATCACCCTTTTATCATTTGTGTCCTTTACAAATATTTCCTCCCAGTCTATAGCCTGTTTTCCTTTAAAATCCAGAAGTTTTAAATTTTGATAAAACCCAATTTATCTTTATTTATCTACTTAATTTTAAATTTAAATGTTATTCAGTTCTTAAAAATTACTTTATGTTTGCCAATGTTTGGCTCGCATGTTTGTCTTGGTACCTCTTGTGTGCCTGGTGTCAGTGGAGGCAAGAACAGGGTGTCAGACTCCCTTGAAATAGGAGTTGAGACAGTGAGCCACCGTGTGGGTGGTAGCAAATGAATCTGGGTCCTCTGCAAGAGCAACCGGTGCCTTTACCCACTGAGTCATCTCTCCAACTCCTTGGATTATCTTTATATTGTCATTTTTTAATGTCAAATACAAGCAGTTTTGTTTCTAAAGGATTTCCTCTATTTTATTCTAGAATTTTGATACCTTTAAATTTTACATCTAGGTCTGTGATAGATACATAGTGAAAATGCAATTCAGTGTATAAATGATGGTGTTTTCAGTAAATGGTGCTAGAAAAATTGGATATTCCTACATCAGGGAAAATGAGAGGACTTTTTTCTGTAATTCTATGGATGTTGAGTGGAATACTCCATACATAGAAATACTATTTAGATAGAGTTGGTTGACATTATTCTTCAACCCTTCTGTATTCCATATTGACTTTCTGACTACTTATTCCATCAGTTATTGAGAAATACGAAAACATCTGAGTTTGTTACCGGATTGCTGTATTTCTCCTTGCGATTCAATCTATTTGATATATGTGTTTGTTTCTCTTATTAGGTGCATAAACACATAGAATTGCTATATCTTTTTTAAGAAATGGCTTTTGTCATCTTCCATCATGATGGGATGAGTTTTGTTTCCCATATTATTTTTTCGACTGTAACTTAACATTCTGATATTAATAGAGACATGCTATATTTCTTTCAATTGGAATTAACACTGTACATAGTTTTTGTCTTTTTGATTTTAATGTATTTGTATCAGTACATAAAATTTGGCAAGATTATATCTTTAATGTAGGTAATAAATGGCTTTGTCTTCACTTTTTGTTTAATTTGATAATGTCTACATGTAAATTCACAGATTAGGCCACTTACATTTATTGTCTTGCTATTTGCTTTCTATTTATCTCATATTGTCCTTACCCCCTTCCTACATTCTTATGAATTAACTGCATATGCTTTATGGTTGTGCTTTATATCCTTTTCTGGATTCCTATCTGCTGCTATATTTAATCATAATTATCATTTGCTTCTGAGTTTGCATCACGCTCCATTCACTCAATGCAGTCTACACTCAGATGACTGATTTGGGGGCTGAAGAAATGGTAGAAGAGAGTGCATACTGCTCTTGCAGTGGATCCCAGTTTGGTTCCCAGGACCCGCATTGAACACCCCACAATCGTCTATAACTCCAGCTCTAGAGGATCCTTCTTTTGGCCTCTGTGGACACCTGCCTTCACATGTACACATACTGCCACACAGCCTTTGTGATACCACCCTTCACTTCTCCTGCCCTGACCTCTGTACTACTTCTACCATACATCTTTTTACAGTTCTCCATGCACTACTCGAATTTAAACAATACTTTAAATGAGGCTATTTAAATCAAAGAAAATTTGACACATTTGCCCATATGATCACCATTCCTGGTGCTCTTTATGTTTTATTTATTGTTACATTTTCACCCACTGGTGTTCTTTCTTCTGCCTGAACAACTTTCTTTGAAATTTACTGCAGTGCTGACCTGCCAGTGATAAATTCTTTCAGTTCTTAAAAAAAAAACTAAACATTTTTATATTTCATGCACTTCTTCAATGCATATTTGTAATAAACACAAAATTTTCAATTGACAATTCTTTTAGGGTTTTGAAGATGCCCTCCATGTTCTTCACTGTGGTCTTTCCAAGAAGGAATTTCCTATCATCCTCATCTTTATTGCTGTGTGTAACAAGTCCCTGCTTTTAGTGGTCTTCTTTTCACTAATTGTAGCATGAATCTTACAAGGTCTTATTAATAAAACAAACCTGGAGCTGGGTATTGGGGTGCATGCTGGAAGATCAGAAAAACAGAACAGGCCACAGCAACCTCACCTCACCAACTTCTCAGCCGATCCTGTTTCCTCAGACTGGAAGCCTCTGAGTCCTCAGAAGGAAAGAATCTCAGCTGAACTGCTGCTCAAAAGCCTAAAAGCTTAACCAGCTCTAGTTCCTGGTTTTCACGCCTTATATACCTTTCTGCTTTCTGCCTTTACTTCCTGGGATTAAAGGTGTGAGTCACCATGCCTGGCTGTTTCCAGTGTGGCTTTGAATTCACAGAGATCCTCATGGATCTCTACCTCCAGAAGGCTAGGATTAAAGGTATGAGTGCCACCATTTTCTGGCCTCTATGTCTGTCTAGTAGCTGTTCTGTTCTCTGACCCCAGATAAATTTATTAGGGTGTATGATATATTGGGGAACACAATATCACCACAACTAATTTTAGGCCATCTGACAATGATGTGATTTGCTATTTTCCTACTATCTTTCATGTGCTGTTTTACTTATTTTCTTGAAACTGTGGGTATATATTTGTTGTCAAATTTGAACAAACTTTTTTCATCATTTTTTCTTCGAGTTTCTCTATAGCCCCCCTATTTCAGAGACTTCCTGAAAATTGCCTTACAGCTCATGGGCTCTCAGTTCTTGGTGTCCACTCTCTGTGTGTGTTGTTCTTGATAATTTTTGCTGCCATGTCTCCAGGGTGCTAGTGTTTACCTAAGCAAGGGCTAACTGGCTGTCAGAGCCTATCAATGCACACTTCATCTCAGATGCAGCTTTACTGAACATGTGGGAAGAGGTTATGGTGATTATATCAAATCTTCTATTGGACAATTCTAATAACCACATCAGCACTAGGATAGCTTTGAGTGACTTATTTTTCTCTTCATAATAGCTGAATATTTTTCTTTTGGCATTCTTAATATTGTTTGGTCAATGTCAGCTATTGTGACCTTTATCTTGTTGGGTGCTAGATATTTTTGTATTCTTACATTATATAGCCTTTTTGGGTTAAGTTATTAGGAGACCAATTTGGGGTTGGGTTTTTGCATGTTTCTCGTAAGATTTATTAGTCTCTAAACTCTCTCAGACGAACTCTCTCTGGAACAGTCCTGGGACTTACCACATTCATTCCCAGTCTTTCAGATGCCCTTCTCTCCATTG
Organism: Peromyscus eremicus; assembly: GCF_949786415.1. NCBI lineage: Eukaryota > Metazoa > Chordata > Mammalia > Rodentia > Cricetidae > Peromyscus > Peromyscus eremicus. The sequence goes on along the minus strand of NC_081418.1, from coordinate 123,329,518 downwards.
CCTCCACTGTTTAGGAAAGCCATCTGTCATCTTCTGTTTCCTGCTCTGCCCCTTGTGCTCCCTGGCTATTTCAGGTCTAAGGTTACATTTAGTTTTTGCCACTTCAACCCAGCTGGAAACAAAATTGGGTCCCTACTTTTCAATAAGTTTTATTCATCATTCAGCAATGTGATTGCTATTCCCATTTATCAATGATGAGATTGGAGTACTTCCTTACACTGAGTGTTTTTTTTTCCCCCACAGAGGTCAACACAATCAGGGAAGTGAGCTTATAAGGGAGAGACAACCACAAAGCCAGTTGCTGGTGGCCTGCCAGCCTCTTGTCTTGTCTTTGTGAAGATAGTAAACCATGATCAAAGCAAAACAACACCCACCTTCCACATCTTCCTAGAACACCAGCTTCTTTTTTTATTATTTTTGAAATCATGTATTTTCAATTAAAGTAGGAATACATCAATTTTAACGTCTTTGGAGATTACTCTGCAGACAGTTCAACAATGGAAAAGTAAGATGGACTTCCATCCTGTAAGATATATCATGGGGTAATAAAAAATCTCTATCCAGTCTTGTTTGTGTAATGTTGCCATGGGACCTGTTGTCATCCCAGAGAAGGATTCAAGGAGCTGTTTGGAATCCTAAACAGGAGCATGGAACTTCCAGTTCCAAGTCAACCATTGCTAGAGAGTGCCTGTCTGTAGACCTTCACAGCATTGGCTACAATGTGAAGATAAAATACTCTGACTCATCTATTCTTCTGGGTTACTAGGAAAATCAGTCAAAATCATAGAGATGGGGTTAGTAGAGAAAGTAAGCCAAATTTAAGAGGAAATTATTGAAGAGTCTCTTCCTTGGATCACTGAGTTACAAATACCATTTTTTTTTTTTTTTGGTTTTTCGAGACAGGGTTTCTCTGTGTAGCTTAGCGCCTTTCCTGGAACTCGCTTTGGAGACCAGGCTGGCCTCGAACTCACAGAGATCCGCCTGCCTCTGCCTCCCGAGTGCTGGGATTAAATTACCTTCATAAAGACAGCTTTAGTTGAGGGTGGCAGGTAGTCTCTCTGTCTAGTCTCCCTCTCTTCCTCTCTCTGTCTTTGTTTCTTTCTCTCTCCTTCACCACCTCCATCCCTCCTCCCTCTCTCTCTGGCTTTCTTCCTCTCCCCCCTCCCCCTTTCTCTGTGTCTCTGTTTCTTTCTCCCTCACTGCCTCTCTCCCTCTCTCTGTCTCTCTTTCTCCTTCCCTCCCTCCACCCCCTCTCTCTCTTCTCATGAGTGTGAATGAGAATATGTGTACTACAGTGTGAATATGGAGGTCAGAAGACAACTTTGCATTTCACCTGGATTCCTACAAGACCTGTTCCTTGTTTTTCTGCTGTACATGCCAGGACATCTGGCCACACGCTTCTGGGGATTCTTCCATCTCCATCTTCTTACTCTACTGTATCAGCTCTCATGCTGATTCTGGGGTCCTGAATTCTGGTCCTCTTGCCTGAATTCCTTTGCCCACTGAGCCTTTGCCCACTGAGCCTCTCCCCAGTTTAAAAAAAAAAAATCAGAGTGATCTCAGCAGTAGAGAGTCTGAGAGTATCATGGAAAAACTAGGGGCTTGGGAGTTGCACCAAAATAAGTTCTATAAGACATACAGATACTTTTATCCAAATAATTATCTTTTATCCAAAAGATCATCTTTAATCCTAGCCTTCTTAGCACCAACCACAAGGGAATCTTTGCTCCCGAGTTAACCTGAGCAACCACCCTATTCCTTTATGAAATAGTTTGACCCAGCTTTCTGAGACCCTCTGGTGATACACAGTTGTTTTCTGGGAAAAACTCCTTGGTTTTCAGATGTTTCTTTATCTCCGTGAAGTCTGGATTTTGCACTGTTGATAAACAGCTTATCAAATTGTAGGTCAGTTATTCCTTAAAACCTCTAAGTTCTTTACTTCAAGCCTCTCAGAAGGTTAGGAAGAAACTGAATTTATCTTAATATCTCAAAACATCTGATGTGGAGACTGTTTGAATTTTTTTTTATAGTTTTATTTCTTAAAACCCTGATAGGTAACTCATCTTATTTCAAGAAATCTTTAAACAGTGCAAAAGGGGATAATTAAAATAAATTTGGGACTGGAGAGATAGCTCAGCAGTTAAGAATGTCTGCTGCCTTTGCAGAGGACTGGACTTCAGTTCCCAGCACCTATCTCTGGGGGCTCATAACTGCCTGTAACTGCAGCTCCTGAGAGGATCTGATGCTGTCTTCTGGCCTCCACAGGTACATGTGCAACCCCCCACCCCAAACACACACAAATAAAAAAAAATGAAATTCTCCCAGCTTCTCAAACACTTTCTTTGCTTACTCTTTCACTGACCACAGTGAATTCTTGAGGGCTGCTTTGCTCCAGCTTGTTTGTTCAGGAGGGTACTCCAAGATGCACATGATTCGCATCCTAAGAAAGGAGGAAGTAGGACTTAGATCTGCTTGCTATTCCACAACCTGCTTTCTTTGCCATTTTAAATACCTTACATATTGTCTCCTCCTCCTCCTCCTTTTCCTCCTCCTCCTCCTCCTCCTCCTCCTCCTCCTCCTCCTCTTCCTCTTCCTCCTCCTCCTCTAATATCTCCTCTGGCAAAACAACTTAAGGAAGGAAGAGTTTATTTTTGTACCACGGTTTGAAGATACAGCCCATCCTATTAGGGAAGGCAAGGTGAGGCCTCATATAGTATCATATAGTATACATAGTCAGGAAGCAGACAGGTGAGTGCTGGTGCCACTCAGTTCCTTCCCTTCCTCCCTCCCTCCTTCCCTCCCTCCCTCCCTCCCTCCCTCCCTTCCTCCCTTCCTTCCTTCTTCTTTCTTCTCTTTCTCCCTCCTCCTCCTCCTCCTCCCCCTCCTTCTTCAGTTTGGGACCTCAGCCTGTGGAATGGCACCAGCTACAAGTAGGGTAGGTCTTCCCTTCTCAGTCAGTCCAATCTAGAATGTTTCTTACAGACTGCCCAGAGGTTTGCCTTCTAGGTGATTATAGATTTTTTTTTCAAATTGTCAGTATGTTCCAACACACATTTTCCCATTGAGGGGCACATTTTCAAATTTTTACTATTAAGTACAAGACTGTGAGAAAGTATTGTGGAGATTTTATAATCTATTTAAAATACCTAGAAGTACTGTTTTATATGTTAATTAGAATCACTTTGTTTATTACCTCTTTTTAACAATATGAAAAAAAAAACTTTAAATTTTAAAACAATCCATTTGGAGACAATTGGCTTTCACAACTGTTTCCAAAGCAAACATCTTACAGCACAATCTGAAAACATTTTGGGTATTAAACTAGTTTATTTTCTAAACTTGCTGATGGGTTACAAAAATTTTGAGCAAAGATTTTATAGCGGGGTGAAGTGTTTCAAAAAATATTCCAACTATTTTGAAGCACTTGAGAACGTATCAAGCTTTAAAATGCATTTATGAAACATTTAAATAAAAGTGATTACAAATTGCAGACAAAGTGTATCATGTTCATTAAATAGCTCTATCATTGCAAATGTTTCTCTTCCCGGATCTTGTCTTCTAAGTTTAGAAAATACATTGAAAATATGGTAATTTTTTTAAATCAAAAGAATATGGACAATTTCTTTTCATTATGTCATTTCTTTTGCCCCTTCCCTATCTGGAACTAAATTTCCCATTCCTTCTTTCACTGAATAGACATTTACTAAGTGCCTACTGTGTGGCAATAACTATTCTTCTTACTGGAAGCACAGCAAGAAACAAGAAGCCAAAGTTTTTGTAGCTGAGGAGTTTGTGTTCTACTGGGAAGACAGTAAAACATATAATGCTAATGTGTTAAAAGCTTGGTCTTCAGCTGTGATGGTTAGTTTTAACTGTCATCTTGACACAATCCAGAATCACCTGGAAAATGTCTTAAAGAGGTAGTGTCTAAATTAGGTTGGTATGTGGGCCTGTCTGTGGGGAACGATCTGAGTTAACTTAATTCACGTGGGGAGACTCAGCTCACTGTGGGTAGCTCCATTTCCTAACCAGAAGGTTCTGAACTGTATAAGAGTAGAGAAATTGAGCTGACCATATGTATGCATTCATTTATTTCTGTTCTTCACTATGGATGTACTATGACTAGTTATTCGAAGTTTCTGCCTTCAATTCCTCTCAATGATGAGCTGAAATCTAGAATTGTAAGCTGAAATAAATTCTTTCCTCTGTAAGTTGCTTTATGTCAGGTTTATTATCACAGCAACATAAAAGAAACACCAGCCGATGGTGATTCTGGAATGTGTGAGAACCTTTAGGACAAATACTCTAGTGGGAAGGAGTTGGGTTGGGAGAGTGCCTTTCTAATGGATAGGAGAGACTTAGCCATTCCTTCATGATTTTTTTTTCTTGGAAATTATGAGGTGAATGGTTTTCCCCATCAGTTCTTCTTCCACCAGGATAGTCTCCTTTACCACAGGCCCAGAAGCAAGGGAGGTATGTGAATTCAGACTATAACTTCTGAATTCCAGTCAGAATGAATATTTTTACCTTTTTGGACAACTTGAGCATTTTGTCACTATATGAAAAGTTGACTGATGCAGCTCATGATTTAGTCTAAGGAGAAATAACATAAAGCAAGGGAAAACAAACTGTAGGAAACATTTGGGGACAGAAATTTCCATTTAAGATAGGGTGGTCATAAAAGCACTTTGAATACACAACTTTTGAGTAGATGGCTTTTTAGGGAAAAGGGAATTCTAGATTAAGAAGTAGAAGATGCAAAAGTCCTGAGACAAGTATATAGCATGCCTGGGGTGTTTCAGACTGTGCTGGGAGACACTGCTATGAGGCATTGTGGATAAAGTACTGTGAAGAAGAGGGGGAGCAGTTGGAGAGGAGGTCATGACATGCTGGCGATGGAATAAATCATATGGAACCTTCCAGACCATTGTAGGCTTACTCTTTAAGTGGAACAGGAGGCTGGTGGTCCCTTTGGACATTGGCTGAATCATCTGTCTTACGTTTTTTCTTTTTTCTTTTGTTTTTAATCCATTCTAACCAGTTTCCCCTCCTTCTACTCCTCTAAGTACCCTCCTCCCATCTCCCCCAGATCTACTCATCCTTTTCCCTTTAGGAAAGATCAGGCCTCCCAAAGATATCAGCCAAACATGGCACAACAAAATACAATAAGTCTAGGTACAAACCCTCATATGAGGGCTGGGCGATGCAACCCAGTAGGAGGAAAAGGTTCCCAAAAGCAGGTAAAAAAGTGAGCAGAGGCAACCCCATTTCCACTGTTAGGTGTCCCACAAAAACATCAATCCAACAACATATATGCCGAGGACCCAGAACACTCATGTAGGCTCTGATTTCTGTTTCAGTCTCTGTGATCCCCTATGAGCCCTGCTTAGTTGATTCTGTGGGCCAGGTTTTCCTGGTGTCCATGACCCCTCTGGCTCCTACAATTCTTCCTCCCCCTCTTCCACAGAGTTCCCTGAGCTTCAAGGGGAGGGACCTGGTTTCGATCTCCAATTTGGGCTCTCTCTCTGCCTAATATTTGGCTGTGAGTCTCTCCATCAGCAGACTTGCATTTTAGCAGGCTTACTCTGGCTGCCTGTTCTAGGAGACGCATGTGGTTGAGAGTCAAACTCTGGGGATAAATTGGGGGTACAGAGCTGTAATTCAGGTGTGAAATGATAGTAGTGCAGTTAAAGTGGAGAGTAAGGTTCCATTCTGAATCAAGGGAAGAAATACTTAGAGCTTTGACTGATTAGGAGTCATGAACAAAGGAAAAGAGTCACGGGCTTTAGCCTAACAGTTGCTCTGCTTCATAGTGAATTGTGAGATAATGTGCTGAGGGGACCCCAGGATGACTAGGTTTGGAAGTGGGCATTGGAAGTTGGCTTGGGCATCTATATCTGCAGTGTCTCTGGATAGCCAAGTGGAGACTTCAGTGGACAGCTGGATATACAAGTCTGAGTTTAGAAGCCAGGCCAAAACTGGAAATGCTGATCTGGTAGCTGTCAGCCTACAGAAGAGATTTAATGCCACCAGGGTGTTTTAGATCACCAGGCATGAATGCTAATGTGAAGGAAAAGATATCCAGTGACTGAGCTTTGTGGTATGTCACCATTTTGAATTTAGAAAATCGAAAAGGAATCCAGAAAAGGAGACAGAACTTCATCAGAGAAAGAGTATGTTGGTTCCTGTTTGTCAGGCAAGGAAGTGTTCTTAGGAGTGGAGAGAAGACACTCTCTCTCCCCCTTCTCTCTCAACACTTTTTATTGCTCTAATATTAGTAGCAATCTACATTTCTACATTTAGCAAGATTCATTGGCTTTTATCTCTGTGTTGGAAGTTAGAAACTCAGATTCTTTTTGTGATGACTTACAGTTAGCAGTAGTGTCTGGATAAAGTAAGAGCCCAATTACTGTTTGCAGGGTGGAAATTATTTGAAAATAAGCAATTTCAGCTTCAGAAGCAATTTGTATTGAAGCCAGGCAGTGTACAAGCATCCCGAAGTGATTCAGGACTTTCTCTGATGAATGCATGCCTAATAGAAACCAGTGCAGTGTTCCTGCCCATTGTTCAGGCAATGGACCTTCTGATATTATTATGCATTGCTGTACATTAAGAGGACCCTGAGAAAGTAAATAATTAAGTGCTCATAATCTTTAGCCTCAAGCCCTAGTGCTTTCTGTATGGCTTGGAAGAGGTCATCAGATCCAGTCACAATTGCCTTTCATGCTCATTACATAATTCATCATCAATCAGTCAGTCATTCTGTAAACACGTGACCCAGCACATATTCAGAGTGGAGAGATGTGCTGTGGGGAATTGGCAGTACCTAGACTTGATTGCCACCCTAAGTGAGCTATTTCATAGCATGACATCTTCTATAGTGTCATATCTATAGATATTCCCTTCTCCTTCCTAGTGGCTGGCAACACTATTTGGGGGTATAATGCCCTGTGATTTCTGGATGTGAACTAAAAATGTTCTCTAGTATTCCATGAACAATTGTAGTTCTCACATAAACTGAGAGCTATTTCCTAGTCCGTCTTCCGGATTGTATATAGTGGATACTAGGAGTCAACTTGAGCAAAGTCGAGCCGAGCCCAGCTGTGAGATGTGGAAGCCAGTTGCCTTTCCTGGAGATAGGAGATTAGAGAAGAAGTGAGGAGACCTGTGGTCAAGTGTTTTGCTAGTGATGATATAACTTGTGTCAGGTCATTTAATTTTAGAGCATTTTCCTTTTGGACAGTCTTTTGTGTAAAGAAATTTTTACAGCACTCTTCTATGTCAAAGGTCATACTATATTCAAACATCTGTTACTCATCCCATATTGAACACTTATTCTGTGGCTTCCTGATGTGCTGCTGTGGCATGAGGTAAGCTAATCTTCCAATCACCAGTGTGTTAGGATCTGTTCATATCTTCATCTGGCCAGGTATGGTACAAGACTGTGATCATTCCAGTGTTCAGAAGGCTGACAGGAGATTCACCATGTGAGTCCAGTCTGAAAATAAGTAGTGAGTCCAGTCTAGCCTGGGCTACAGAGAAAGCACTTATCTTGAGTCTCCCTCCATGTTTCTGTCTGTCTGTCTGTCTGTCTACCTGTCCGTCTATCTATCTGTATCTCCATATATTCAACTTTGTAGAAAACTAAGGCACACAGAAATGATTTCCATAGCTAGTGAGTATCTGCTTTTGAACTTGAACCTAGATGATGTGCTGCATAGATGATTGCAACATCCACTTATCAAATTGCTTCACTATATAGAGGCTATTGAGGCTTTTAGCTGTGTGTTTGCATGCATGTGCATGTGTTTATGTTTGTGTGTGTGTGTGTGTGTGTGTGTGTGTGTGTGTGTGTGTGTGTGTGTTTGCATGTTTGTTCAGGTATATATATGTGAATGTGTATTCATATGTGTGCATGTGCTTGTGGAGACCAGATATCAACTATTCCTCGGGCACCATCTATTGCATTTATTGAGACAGGACCTCTTACTGGAATGGATAATTTAGTTAGCCCAACTGGCAGAAAGCTGCAGAGATCTGTCTATTTCTGCCTTTTCAATGCTGGGATTACAAGTGTGTACCATACTGCTTGACATTTTAAATGTGGGGTTCAAAGGCTGGAACTCAGGGCCTCATGGTTGTACAGCAAGTACTTTACTGACTGAACCTTTTCCTCAGCCTTAATTTTTAAGTTATGTTAAAGAAAGCCTATTTCTCTACAATAAAGAGACCATGGGCTACCTCATGGACTCCTTCAAGTTCCCACCACCTTTGAGGCATCTCCATCAAACTGGAGGGACCCAAGACACACCCCAAGGACCTTGGGGCCAGGAGACCACTCTGTCTTTTTATCTTCCATGTTCTCCTTGCATGTGAGTAAATGAGTACTTTGAAATATCAGCATCAAGTCCTCAAGCCCCAAGGAGACCACTTAAATTATAGATGATGCCAACTCGAATCCTGACTTTCCAAAACATGGCAATTAGGAAGCAGTTCTTCAAGGCTGATTTGGAAGCTGACAAGGATGTTGTTTGTGAATCCTCACTCTGCAGCCCAAGGGAGGCATCTTTCTCTGGCCTGTGTGTTAAGGGCTTCTCTGGAGCACTGGTGTATGTTACCATGATGGGCCCCATGCATTGCAGAAGTCTCTGTGGATTTTTTAACATACTGACTCCTAGAAGACCGAGGGCAAAGTTAGTAGTACTGTCCCAGGGTACTCACAGACTCCTCACAGTTCCAAATCACCTTCTTTTCTTGTTTCTTACTCCTTGTATAGTCTTCTCTTTCTTTTAATTTATTTTTCTGCGACATGTGCACTTTTGGAAGCCATCTTCCATCCCTTTCAGAACAGGGTGGACCATCAGCGAAGACAAATGTGTCTCTTTACAGCAAACCTCCCTACAAATGACTATAATGATCCTGGGCTCCCTTAATTAGCTTCAAGATGTGAAGGACTGAATTTATCACTGCCTTTGATAGTACTTTAAAGCTCACTACAAATGGGAACCTTAGTCTTGCTAGAAGTAGAAGGAAATGATATCTAACTACTTCCAGCTCGGTGCTCTGCAGGGCAGCCAAAGTAGATTGTGAGAATCAGCATTTCAAGGTGAATGCATGAGAGTGGGGCAAGAGGGAAGTAAGATCTCACAAAGAGGATTCCTCGGGGCTAAGTCCCCTTTATGTCAAGAGATGGTGTTTTGTTTGTTATACCTTTTCAATGTTAAGAATTTTTATTTATGTGTAAGTATATATGGGTATGTGCATATATAGATGTGGGAGAAAATGTGTGTGGGGTTATATATGTAAGAGCATGTGCATGTGTGTGCATTCATGTAGAGGTGAGAGGACAACTTTGGCTGTTGTTCTTCAGCACACTGTTTACCTTGTTTTTGAGATAGGGTCTAGTATTGGCCTAAAGCTTAGCAATTAGTTAGCCTGGCTGGTTAGTAAGTCCCGGAGATCTGCCTGTCTTCTCCTGCCCAGTGCTGGGATTCGAAATAGGTTCCACAATGCCTTGCTATTGAGAAAAAATTTGAAAATTTCATATATGCATGCAATGTACTTTTATCACATTCCCTTTTAACTTATGTCTCCAATTCCTCGTAGATTTACCCCTACATCACTTCCAACTTTGAGCATAATGGATCTACCATGGGCCACATGCTGATTCTCTATCCTCCAGAAGCCATTAACTATCAATAGATCTTTACCAAGGGGTAAGGGCTTATAAGAAATGTTAACTAGATTGATTTTAAGTAGGTCTTCTGCAGCCAACTACAGCTGATATGAATTTGTGAGTGTAGCTGTTCTTTTATGTTCAGAAGACACTGTTTTGCCCCAGTCTATTATGATCAATCCACATGAATCTATTAAATGGAAACAAAATTTATTAAGATATAAATTGAGGAAATACACTCACGATTACAGAATGGAGTAAACAGCAGAAGTCGTCCTCTGATCTGACTGGGGGCCAAATCCAACTCATAGGCAGGAGCAGGGAGAAGGTGCCTGTGACCCTGTTCCCTTTCCTTATAAGAGGTCACATACAATGGCAGGAAGCACTGCCTCCTTTGGGCTGTATAAGTCATGGGTGGAGCAAATACCACTACATTTCCCCTTTTTGTCTAAATAAGAAGGTTCTAATCTCAATGCAAACTATATACAATAAGAATGATTATCTTCCTATTCCCATGGGGTCTTCATTTATCATGGTCTCTCTTTCCTTGTTCTCCCTCTCTGTTCTTGATCCAGCTGGGATCTCCCGCTCCTCTAAGCTCTCTTTCCCCCGACCCTTGCCCTTCATTACCCCTCCTCACATCCAGTTTGCTCATGTAGATCTCACCCATTTCTCTGTTGTTGGGCAATCCCTGTGTCTTTCTTAGTGTCCTCTTTACTAGGTAGCCTCACTGGAGTTGTGAGTAGCGTCTAGTCATCCTTTATTTTACATCTAGTATCCACCTATGAGTGAGGCCATACCATGTTTGTCTTTCTGAGTCTGGGTTACCTCACTCAGGATGATTTTCTCTAGATCTATCCATTTGCCTGCAAACCTCATGATGTCATTGTTTTTCTCTGCTGAGTAGTACTCCATTGTGTATATGTACCACATTTTGTTTATCCATTCTTCAGTTGAAGGGCATCTAGGTTGTTTCCAGGTTCTGGCTATTACAAACAATGCTTCTATGAACATAGCTGAGCATGTGTCCTTGTGGTATGATTGAGCATTCCTTGGGAATATGCCCAAGAGTGGGATAGCTGGGTCTTGGGGGAGATTGATTCCCAATTTTCTAAGAAAGCACCATATTGATTTCCAAAGTGGCTGTACAAGCTTGCATTCCCACCAACAGTGGAGGAGAGTTCCCCTTGCTCCACATCCTCTCCAACATAAGCTGTCTTCAGTGTTTTTGATCTTAGCCATTCTGACAGGTGTAAGGTGGTATCTCAGAGTTGTTTTGATTTGCATTTCTCTGATGATTAGGGATGTTGAGCAATTACTTAAATGTCTTTCAGCCATTTGAGCTTCCTCTGTTGAGAATTCTCTGTTTAGCTCTATAGCCCATTCTTAATTGGACTGTTGGGGCATTTTGATGTCTAATTTCTCCAGTTCTTTATATATTCTGGATATCAGCCCTCTGTCAGATGTGGGGTTGGTGAAGATCTTTTCCCATTCTGTAGGCTGTCACTTTGTCTTGTTGACTGTGTCCTTTGCTCTACAAAAGCTTCTCAGTTTCAAGAGGTCCCATTGATTAATTATTTCTCTATAGAAAGAAGCAAAGTGCTAGAGAGGTCCCCAGAAATCCACAAAGATACCTCCACAATAGACTACTGGCAATGGTTGAGAGAAATCCAGAACTGACCTATTCTGGTGATCAGATGGGCAAATACCCTAACCGTCATGATAGAACTCTCATCCAATGACTGATGGAAGCAGATGAAGAGATCCAGGGCCAGGCCCCAGGTGGAGCTCAGGGAGTCCAATCAGCGAGAAAGAGGAGGGATTGTATGAGTGAGAGATGTTGAGACCATGACTGGAAAAAGCACAGGGACAAATAGCCAAACTAGTGGAAACACATGAACTATGAACCGATAGCTGAATCAGGCCCTCTGGATAAGTGAGACAGTTGATTAGCTTGAACTATTTGGGAGGCCCCCAGGCAGTGGGACTGGGACCTGTCCTTAGTGCATGAGATGGCTTTTTGGAGCCTGGGGCCTATGCTATGACACTTTGCTCAGGCTGAGTGAAGGGAGGAGGGGACTGGACCTGCCTTGACAAAATCTACCAGGCTGAGCTGAATTCCCAGGGGAGTGCTTGCCCTGGAAGAGATGGGAATGGGGGGGTGGTTTGGGGAGAGGGGGGCTGGAGGAGGGAGGACAGGGGAATCCATGGCTGATATGTAAAATTAAATTAAATTATAAAATTAAAAATAATAATAAAAAAGTCCCAAAAAAGAATGATTATCAAGTATTGTTCAGGAAAAACAAAGGGTAATAACATAAACAAAATGGAATCACAACCAACAAGAATAACATCAAACAAGAAAAACATGCTAGCTGGGTGGTGGTGGCACATGTCTTTAATCCCAGCACTCGGGAGGCAGAGCCAGGTGGATCTCTGTGAGTTCGAGGCCAGCCTGGACTACCAAGTGAGTTCCAGGAAAGGTGCAAAGCTACACAGAGAAACCCTGTCTTGAAAAACCAAAAGAAAAAAAAACATATTAAATGTCCAGAACATAGGTAAATGGCAAATTACCAAGATTATTTCAATAGCTGTCATATCTTGAAGATTCTGACTGTAGTACTAATATGTTCTAGCAAAGAAAAAAGAAGATTGCAACTGTAACTATCTAGTCTTCACCTCCATCAAAGACCTGAGAAGGAACATAATAATACCTGAGAAAACAGGAGGTGGATGCAGGCAACTTTTGGGAATTTTGCGAGAGTAGACAAGAGACAGCTGGCAACCTGAACAGTCACCTAAAGTTTCTCAGCATCATTGGTGTACAGGCCTAGAGTACCTGATAGACCGTTTTCAGAAGCAGGTATTTTGGAAGACTATCTTACCCTGTCTTGGCAGATCTCAGAAGTTGCTTTTCCTTGTGTCCCACTCATCCAGAAAGGACAGCATTTGTACTGTCAGCAGTTGAGGCAAGGGCAATTCTTTGCCTAGTAGGCCATTTTGTACCAAGAAGAAGACAAACTTCCAAATGGAAATGTCTCAGAAGCCAACATAATCTTGGGATCAGTTTGGCACTGCCAGGAGCAATCGTGTCTCAGGTCAATAGAATTCTAAGTTATCAAAACATTTAAATGCCATATTCTCTAGGTCTATGAAGTGTTTGAAGGTTTCCTATCCATCTGACATATGTTTCTGTAAGTCTGGAGAACCTCACTAACATAACTATAGAAATGACAAGCATGGGTGACTATAGCTCAGTAAGTCTTCTCTACTAAAATAACTTAGGGGCTACGGCTTCACATTAACAAGACAAACAGTCTGTAAACAGATGTACCATATAAGGACAGTAACCTCAAAATTGTGACAATACACAAAATAGCTTAAACAGAGATAGGAATGTATATATAGTGCAATATGCAATATGATAATATTCCTAAATATGTTCCAATATATAAAATATCCTAAACAGAGGTAGAACATAACAGTATGTATGATAAATACAATTTTACATTTGTATTAATATACAAAATATTTCAAGCCGGAGTAGGAATGTGTGTACAATACAACAAATATAGTTTTGTACTTGTATAAATATACAAATTATCTTAAATAGGAATATAAGAATAGTTTACATTTGTATCAATATATAAAAATCCATATCAGTGCAAATTATCTAAGGCTGATATTTTACTGAATTAGTTTACTAGTAAATACAATAATCTACTTTTATATCCTATACTTATACATTCCCCTTTTTCTTTTCTAAAAAAGAATACTGAGTCCATATTTTATTGTTCCACCCCCAACCCTACAACCATCCATATGTTACCCTGAGAAAAATGAAACATTTGGGAGAGGGGTATCATTTTTTATAATTGCTTCCTACTGTTTATGGGGCAATAGTATCTCTGTGGGGTCCTGTAAGAAAGCTTAGATTGTTAGGTCTCAATAGGGCTAGCCATAGAGTCTGCAGCCAGTCTCAGAAATGGATAAGACTGTCTGAGATTCTGGCTAGCCATGCAGTATGATGGACTATCTCATCTTAGAACTGTCCTTAAGAGTTTTCAGTCCAAAGCTGATCATTGAGTAATGTTCTTAGGTACCATGTCATCTTTCTGGACCAAGTAGAGTCATTGTGGGGCCCAGTCTTCCTTCTGGAGACTTTAGAGATTGCTATTGGGAAGACTTATTTTCACTGTGGAAAACTTGAACATTATTAATATCAAAATAGAAAGTTTGGATTTAAAGACGACATGACATGTAAGAAATGATTCTGAGAAATCAAGAATAAGCATGGAGAGAAATAGAATCTTGACAGCAATGGTCCCTTTTTATTTTCTTTTGTCCCACATCAGGCAGCTCTTCTGATATGAGACAGAATCTTTTAATTTTTTTCTTTTAGCAATATGCTTGGGTTTAGAGAAAAAAAAGGGAGCCAAATTCCAACTCCAATGCCAGCTTGATATATAATTGAATCGGAACCACAACTTTTCTAGAGTTAAAGAGATGTAGCTGTTAGGTGGTGAGATATTACCCTGTGTAGATTGGTACCAATAGATTCTTTCTTTCTGTTGTAGACCCTGGGATATCCAAAGCCTTATGACTTCTGGAAGATGGGTATTTCTATTATCCTCTAAAGACAAAAACAAAACCCTGCCCTAACCCTTGTTTGTTAAATTTTTCTTACAACTTGTAGAGATGTCACATCGGTAGATGAGGTTTTACTTCTCCTCATCAACGGGTTTCTCCTGTTTGAATTGATTTTTATTAATTTTGTTGGTATCCATAGCTTTCCTTCTCCTGCAGAAACAAAAGCAAAACTCCTTTCCCAAAGTAGAACGTATCCTGGTTTCCATTCTGAAGTCAACATATCTTTGAAATAAACCAGTTGGTTTAGCTCAGAGTTTTTTTTGCTGTCCAATGTCTCTCTGCAGCTGTTGTTCCTTTCTCATCAGCATTGAGAAAGTTCAAGGTTAAATAGAGCACTATGCAATCTGTTTCTAAGAGTCATTGTTACCTGTTGCCCCCTCTTCCATGATAGTCCCTGAGCCCTAAAAGTTAGCGGAGGTGGGAGAGATGTTCCATTTATTGTTGAGCATTCCACACACACTTACCTTCTGCACTTTGATCAGTTGTGAGGTTCTGTTAACAACTGTCCCTTGCACAAAGAAACTTCTCAGATAAGGTCTGAGAGCTGCACTGTTCTTTGGTATAATGATGTGGGCTGAGAGGACAGCTTGGCACTATGTCTGTCTAGCAAAATAGTAGTAGTAGGTTCACTCCTAGACCACATGATTAGCCAGATTTACCAACACTATGCATGCATTTTTCCCATGAAGCTGATGTTAAATCCAATAAGACAGTGGTTCATTACTCTTACAATGTTTGTGCCCCTACTGCAGCCATAGGTGTTTATTACCCGGCTGATCATTATTGCCCAGCTTTTTTATATGGGTTCTGGGGATCAATTGAATTCAGGTCCTTAGGCTTGCATGGCAAGAATTATATCAATTGAGCTCCCTCCTTAATTCTATATTTTAGTTTTCAATCTTTATTATGAATGTGGAGGGATATTATCCTCATTTTACTGATAAGTAAACCAATGTTCAGAAAGCTTAGAGGAGAGGCAAAAGAAACTGGTGGATATATGTAGCTAGAGTTTTCCTGCCTGGCCCACAGTCAGGATAAATCTCTCTCACCTGCCAGTCCCACAACCGCTCAGACCCGACCAAGTAAACACAGAGACTTATATTGCTTACAAACTGTATGGCCATGGCAGGCTTCTTGCTAACTGTTCTTATAGCTTAAATTAATCCATTTCCATTAATCTATACCTTGCCACATGGCTCGTGGCTTACCGGCATCTTCATATGCTGTTTGTCATCGTGGCGGCTGGCAGTGTCTCTCTGACTCAGCCTTCCACTTCCCAGCTTTATTCTCCTCCTTGTCCCGCCTACACTTCCTGCCTAGCCAACGGCCAATCAGTATTTTATTTATTGACTAATCAGCAACACATGGCATACAGAACATCCCACAGCAGATATATATTTTGGTTGGTTTCCTGATTTCATCTTTATGGATAACTATTTCATCATCTGTAGTTTTCAAACTTTTATCATTCCTTTCATGGTCTGGATGTTGTATTAGTTACTTTTCTACTGCTGTGATAAAATACCATGACCAAGGCAACTTATAAAAGAGAGTATTTAATTGGGCTTACAGCTGGAGTCACTGAAGGCAGAACAAAGGCATGGAGGTAGGAGGCTGGAGCAACAGTTGAAAGCTCACACCTTGATTCACAAGCAGGAGGCAAAGAGAACACAGTGGGAATGGCATGAGTCTTTTGGAACCTCAAAGCCTGCTCTTAGTGGCATACTTTCTCCAGTGAAGCCACACCTCCCAATTTTTCCCAAACAGTTCCACTAACTGAGGGCCAAGTATTGAAACCAGAGCCTATGGTGGTCATTCTCATCACAGTAAAATGTGTTTGAATACTTGGTCCTCAGTTGGCATTGCTGTTTGGGTCAGTTAGAGAAACTTTCAAAGGTAGGGCCAAGCTAGAGAAATGGCTTTCTGTGTGGTATGCCTTTAAGTTTATAGCTCAGACCCACTCCCACTGCCACAGAGTATACCCTTTCACAATGGACTGTATTCCCTCAGACTATAAAGTGAAATAAACTTCCTTTCCTCAAGTTGCTTCTCATTAGTTCTTTGGTGACAGCAATACAATTCCCCTCCAGGAAGCTACAGCTTTCTGGCTGATCTTGCTGTCTTGTACTAGCACTCCCTTCAGCTTATTCTTCACACCAGGATAAAAGGGGCAGTAAATTTAAATTCATGCACACAAGTTGCCTACCTAAGAGACTTCACAGTAGCTCACAATAGTTTACTGTATATTTTATGAATAACAGGAAGAGAGGAATCCAAAGAACGCTAACATAAAATAACAATAAAGAGACGGGAATGCTAATTTTCCCTGTTTTGATTTGTATACATTATATTCATTTATTAAGATGTAACAGTCTACCCTATAAATATTATAATGATTTGATGTTAATAAAAGTTATTAAAACACCTTGGGAGATGGAATATTAACTACTTTAATGATCATTACACATTATATCCATGTCTTGGATTATCTTGCTATCTATAATCCCAGAATTTAGAAGGCTAAAACAGGAGGATTGGCATAAATTCCTGGCCATTTTATGCTACATAATGATTACAAGCTAGTTTGGACTACAGAGTGAGACCCTGTCTTAATAAAATCCCAAGTAATCCCCCCAGTCATCTCATCATTTTTCTACACTCCAAAAGTATAAATAACTAAAATACTATTTTTAGACAGTGTTGCTCGAATCCCAATGTAGCTTTGACCTTGTTAGGTAGCTGAGGATGACCCTAAACTTGCCTCTGTGTTCAGTGTTCTGGGATTACAGTGTGGCTCTGCCTCTTCTTTGGGATGGTTGGCTGCATTGCTCCAGGAGGGTAGAGGGAGCAGAAGTGGGGAAGAGGGTTGGGACAGCTGTGGGTACGATAGAGACAGCCCTCTGGGAGACTGACTTCAGTCAATCAGCTCAACTTTATTCCAGAGTATAAGGAATATATAGGATTGGGGAGCCTGGGGACAAACCCTAATTTGCATTAAGTGGCAAGCTCCTATCACAAGGCTTTGTATGTGGCAAGAGGGTCCTATAGCAGAGCTTCTAGCACAAGTGTTCTAGCAGGAATCTGTGCCAAGGGTCAAGCTAAAGATAAATCTAGCATCTGGCTTAGAGACAGCTTTCAGATAATGACAATGCTCTGGGCCCAGGGACATTTTCCAGATAAGGGCAGGTAGAGAACAGGAAGTTTTACTGGGGAGGGAGGGAGTCTCTGTTGCCGAGCTTTTGGAAAAAGCTTCAGGGCCATGATAGACTACAACCTCTGACCAGCCAGCAAGGCCTTCCAATATTACAGTTGTGCACCACCAAACCCAGTTGATTCAAAAATAATTAAAAAAATACAACAAAACAAAATAGAACCATTTGATAGCTTCTGTTTGTCCTTAAAGTTAAGTATGTGTTTTGAAGGTGGCCTTCTGCTGATAACTTCTCCAATCACATTGCTGGTCATACTTGTTTTCTTTCTCTTACCCTCTACTATGGTGAATAATATGCACTCGAATTATCTAGAGAGTTTGTCAAAGTACAAAATATCTACTTCTCTTCCTTACAGATTCCAACTTAGAGGGTTTGGGGTAGGTTGATAGGCGCGTTCCCTCTGATCACAGAATTTTGAGCTCATCAGTTGCCGCTCTGATTGTAGAGTTCTCTCACCACTCATCTGTCTGTTTAGCTCTTCCTTAGTCTTCACTTTTCATATTAAGCTTTTGCCCCTTTACTTTTCTGAACACCCGGACAGTCATGGCATTGTTCAATGTTCACCCATGCAGCACAATTTATCCTATGCCTTCAAGGTGCCAGGCACTAATCTAGGTACAAGTAATAAGGGAGAAGGCACACAGATTGTCATTATTATGGACCCCAAAGAATATTGTAAAAATACTGTGTCTGAAGAAAGTCTCCCTTTTCTCTGCAGTGATTGTTCTAGTTCAGCTTTACACTTGTTTGTGGTGATCTGTTTGCTTGATTTTCTGAGACTGAACCTTCTGTGATAACACAACACCAGTCCAATTCTGCTCACCTTAACAAGACAACATTCTGGTAGATACTCACATAAATGAGATTTAGGTTTAATGAGTCATCCAGTGTGGTAGTTTGAATGAGAATGACCCTTATAGGCACATACATTTGAATGCTTGGTCTCCAACTGGTAGCACTGTTTCAGAGGGATTAGGAGGTGTGGCCTTGTTGAAGGAGTCACTGTGAGTGGGTTTTGAGACTTGGAATACCCACACCATTCCCAGTTATGTCTCTGACTCTCTCTGTCTTCTGTTTGTGGATCATATATAAGCTATCAGCTACTGCTGTGCCTGCTTGCCTACTGACATCCATGCTCCCCTCTGGTGATGGTCTGAAACTGTAAGTCCCAATAAACTCTTCCTTTTATAAGTTGCCTTCATCATTGTGTCTCTTCACAGCAGCAGAAAAAGTAACTAAGGCACCTCTAGAGCTGTTTGTTTTACCTTTTCACGAATCTTTTCATCTGCACCTATGCTTTCTGTGAGAGGCGCTGATGTTTATGCTTGTTTGCTTTGTTGATTCATTGCATCACTGTTTATTGAATGCTTGTTACATATCAGGTTGTACTCTAAGTCAAGGGGTGGAAAGATTGTGTGAAACAAAGCAAGATCATAGCCTTCATTCATCTTCTAGTTGAGGGCAGAGAAGACACATGCAGTAGGCACTTGAAACATGTATGACATTAGACATAAATTAATGTAAATGGAAAGCATAAATTAGAAGCCAGGAGGCAGAGATAACTGTGTAGAATGCAGGCAACTGCAATATTCAGTAGACTGGACTACAAAGGCCTTGATGATGAAGCAATATTTAAGAGGAGAGCTGAAGGAATAGGAAGAATGAATCGGTAAGCTAAGCAAATGTCTCAGTATTTCAACAGGGGACAAACAAGCTCAAAGCATTGAGCTGCCTGTCACCTATAGAACGCACAAGAAGCCACAGTGGCTTCATCGGGGGTGATAAAAGACCCTCTCTGTTGTGGAAGCCAGCTACATTTCCAAGGTTAGGTCTTCAGTAAGACCTAAACAATGTGAATACAGCAGGTTCTCTGAGCAGTTTAGCTTCTACAGGATCTGGTGTTCAGTTTCTCTAAAGCATGATTCTTTAAATCATGACAATGAAGAGGGAGTAAAGATTTTCCAAGTCCTTTTTTCCACTTGAATATTCCTTTCTGGCCCTAACTACTGCTGTACCCAAACTTCTTAACAACAGCAGCAACAACAACAAAGGCAGTTCAGTGGTATAAGTTTAGTGAAAATATCAAGCTCCTGTGTTATTAGAAAATATTTCTAGATGTTTTCTTATCTGGAATGGTTTATCTAGAAGAGTTACCAGGTGGAGATGAAGTAGCTCATGCCTTTTCTATGGCATGGCATGTGTCCCAATGTTCACATATAGTCATTTCCTACTTAGTGGAACTTACACTTTTAGTTCAATATATAGCTGCCCCTGGTAAGTGTAACTATCTCCCAGCCTCCCTTTTGGGGGTCTTGTTGTTAAGAGCTATCCTATGGGCAAAAGTACAAATAAGAGTGGTACATACAATGTCTTTTCCTTTGCCTTTCCTCCCAGTTACTGACTAGATTAGGGACATAATGAGTGAGATTTCAGAAATGATCTCAGATGTTAAAGAGTAGTTGGCCATACATGAGCAAAACTTGGAAGACTGGTCAGCACCAAAGTTCCTTAGATTCTGTCTTAGTTAGGGTTTCTAATGCTGTGAAGAGACACCATGACCACTGCAACGCTTATAAAGGAAAACATTTAATCATGGTGCTTCATTTACAGTTCAGAGGTTTAGTCCATTATCATGGGAGGAAGTAAGGCAGCATGCAGGCAGACATGGTGCTGGAGCTGAGAGTCCTATATCTTGCAAAGGCAACAGGAAGTGGTCTCAGTCACTGGGTGCTATCTTGACCATATTTAAGACTTCAAAGCCCACCTCCACGGTGACACACTTTCTCCAACAAGACCACACCTACTCCAACAAGGCCACACCTCCTCATAGTGCCATTCCTTATGAGATTATAGGAGCCAGTTATATTCAAACTATCACAGATTCGTAGAGCATCATATTGGCTTTGTACTGCTTGCCTCCAGAAATGCTGTGGGAAAAAACAAAACCTTTCTCAGTCCTAAGCTTTTCTTAATTTGAGCGTGAGGTCACCTACAGCAAAACCTAATTATAGCTAACACATTAGAATTTAATGGAGCTACAGAGGTCTGGGAAAAGTAAAAGCAAACACAGGTGTTTATTTTATTTTTTGAGCTCAAAAACTAAATACAGTTAGAACAAGAGCTGTGCATGTGCTTCAAAATGAATTTTATTTTATTGCTTGTTTTTGTTACAAAGTAGTGCATGATCAGTTTGGAAAGAACACATGGGTAAAACAGAAAATAAAATTATGATTGTGGTAGTTTGAATGTAGCTGGCCCTCATTATCCCAAGGGGAATGGCACTATGAAGAGGTGTGGCTTTGTTGGAGTAGGTACAGACTTGCTGGAGGAAGTGTGCCACTGTGGGGTGGGCTTTGAGATCTCCTATGCTCAAGGTACTCCCAGTGTCACAGTCCACTTCCTGTTGCCTGAGTATCAAGATGGATCCAGCAGCCAGCACTATGTCTGCCAACATGTTGCCATGCTCCCTACCATGATGATAATGGACTGAATCTCTGAAAATGTAAGCCATCCCAATTAAAGGTTCTTCATTTATAAGAGTTGCTGT
The DNA here is from genome assembly GCF_949786415.1 of Peromyscus eremicus. Taxonomy (NCBI): domain Eukaryota; kingdom Metazoa; phylum Chordata; class Mammalia; order Rodentia; family Cricetidae; genus Peromyscus; species Peromyscus eremicus. The sequence continues at coordinate 123,308,433 of NC_081418.1, read as the reverse complement.
GGTCATAGTGTCTCTTCACAGTAATAGAAACCCTAACTGAGACAATGACCATTGTTCTACCACCTGGGAATGATCTGTTAATACAAAGCCATGTCAACTTTCATAATATAGAGCTATTTCAAAGTGCAGAATATCTTACAAAGAGCTCATAATGATTTCCTAGCATTTATTAAGTAATACATGTTTTTGGGGAAAGGATTTCTTTATTTTAGGTGTATGTGTATATGCCTGTGTGTGTGTGTGTGTGTGTGTGTGTGTGTGTGTGTGTGTCTGTGCATCATACATATATGTTGTGTGATGGTATTCCTGGGAATACATGAACAAACATCTACTCACAGTGGATAGGAAACCAATGACAAACAAAAATAACAATACTACCAAAGTGCACAGTAGTGAAACAATAATTGTTCTTGGGAGTAGTTACAGGAATATGGACAAGAGGTTACTTAAAGGAACAGAAGTGACTCAATATCACCAAAGTCCACCCCAGCATGGGTTACAACTCATGAAAACTGGAACCCTGGAATACATTGCACAGCCTACAGGCAGATCAGTACTTCAGAGAGTATCCTTTCCAGGTGGATCAGTTAGTCTGAGCCTCTTCCAGGCAGCTGAACATATCTTTGCTACAGGTGTCCCTGGCCATCTATAGCATCAACATCACCTGAGACCAGTGTAGCTGGTCCAAACCTCTTTTAGGTAGTTCAGCTAGTCTGAACTTTCAGCAGTCTTTACAGCTTGTATATATTTGGGGATGGAGGGGCATAGTGGATCTGGTCAGTTGCGAGGACTTCCTGATATCTTTGAGTTTCTTACTTCCTGAGTTTAAGAAGCTTTCCTGCAGAATGGAATGTGTCACCTCCTTCAGGACATCCTATGTCTTGATGAACTTCCCTCCAAGTTGAGGATATTGCTACACAACAATGTGCAGTACCTGCAAGTACCAGAAGAGGGCATTGGGTCCCCTAGAACTGAAGTTACAGATGGTTGCAAGCCATCATATAGGTACTGGGAACCGAACTCAGGTACTCTGTAGGAGCAAGGAGTACTTTTAACTGTTGAGGTATCTCTCCAGTTTCTAATACATTTTTTTTGTGTTAAAGTTTTAACAGGTTTGTGGAATACTGTTCTGTGATTCTGTCATACTTTATTTCATCAAACCCTAATAACTGAACATTTGCATAGTTAGTAGTGCTGTGATGTATTTTTGTTTTTGTTACTAAGTCTTGGCATGGTACTTAAATTCTTCCCTGAAGGTAAATTTCCAGAATTAACAAAGTTGTGTGCATATGAGAACTGGGCTGATTTCCAGAGGAGATGAGCAATGAGCTAGAAAGTCTGAAGTTAGGGTTACCTCAGTTGGCACTGGTACAGAGCAGCCCTGGAGGACTCAGGAGAGAGGATGATGCTGATTGGCCAGACCTGCTCTCTGGACCCAACATTGATGAGCAGGAGTTGACAACTTGGCAATAGTCACAGGATTGAAAGTCAGAAAAAGTAGAACTTCTTAGACTGAGCTCCCTGGGCACCTACAGCATCAGTATCACCTGGAACGCTATTAGAAATGATGGTTATCATCAGAGAGACTTCCTCCTGCAGCAGATGAGAACAAATACAGAGACCCACAGCCAGATATTATGGGGGAGGGAGGGAGGAAGGGAGAGAGAGAGAGAGAGAGAGAGAGAGAGAGAGAGAGAGAGCGAGCTTGGGACACACAGCTCTAAATGGTATGTCTCCATCAAATCCCTTCCCTCAGAACTCAGGGAACCTCATAGAAGATTAGGTAGAAAGAGTCAGAGCTAGAGGGTATGGAGGACACCAAGACTTATATGAACTCACAGAGACTGAAGCAGCAAGAACAAAACCTACACGGGTCTGTGCCAGGTCCTCTCTGTGTATGTTGTACTTTCAGCTTAGTATTTTTGTGGGACTCCTGAGTGTATGAACAAGTGGGTCTATAATTCTTGTGCCTACTCTTGGGGCTCTTTTCCTTCTGTTGGGTTGCATTGTCTAGCTTTGATGTGATGGTTTTGGTTTTACGTTATTGTATTTTATTTAGTCATGTTTGGTTATTATCTCCTAGAAGCCTGTTCTTTCCTAATGTGAGACAGAAAAGGAATGGATCTGGAGCTGGGGGGGCAGGTGGAGAGGGATTTGGAAGAGCAGAGGGAGGTGATACTATAATGAAGATATATTGCATGAGAAAAGAATCTATTTTCAATATACGAAAAACAATAATTAAAAAGGGGAAATGATGGCTATCCCACAAATGTGTGTTTTGTGAACAATTTTTGGTGAATTACCTGCATGCTCAAGTCTGAGAACCATTGTCCTATGGACAGTAATGAGGCTGTTCCTAAGAGAAGAGCTCCCACACAGGCATAAAAGAAGAATGCTAATGTAACAATTACCTTCATTTATAATTCTTTGGTAGAAATAGAAAATCATTCATATTTTGTTTATTTTTGTGCATATGTGTATGTAAAAACACATACATGTACTTGAATGCAAATGCCATAGGTTGATGGCAGGTGTCCTTCTTAATTGCTGTCTATCTTATACTTTGAGATAGGGACTCTCACAGGATCTAGGGCCTACCACTCTGTAAGACTAGCTGGCTGTGATGCCCCAGGGATCCACTTCTCTCTGCCTTCCTAGAGCTTGAATTATAGGCCCATGCTACTATGTCTGTTTTTCACATAGGTATTGGGGAACTAAAATCATGCTTGGGGTGAGCACTTAACTGACTGGGCTTTCTCCATACCACTATATTTAATTTACTTAAATTCTAGGAGTCTTTTACAAATAGAATATAGGCTGCCTAAGGGTAGACTAGAACACTACCCATCTATGTGTTCTCATCCAATACCAAGTATAGTGCCTTGAGTTTGATGGGTGAGATGACATCATCCATCTGCTCCTTCTAATTCATTAGTCATCTCTCTCCACTATACTGCCTGTTTCCAAAGGCTAAACACGATATATCACATTAATGAGCTGTCACCTTCTCTAGTTCCTGATTTGTATTGGATAACAGAAATTTCTGAACAAAAATTAAAATAAGATAAATGAAAAAATAAAGAATAAGGAGGCAAAAGAGCCAGATCAAGGTTTTCATTCTCTTGCTCTTTCATGGAGATGAATTAGCCTTCCACAGGCCACTCACCCTGGAATAACTTTCACTATTGGAGTCTCTCCTTCCAGGATCTGGAAAGAACTCCCTGTCTTTGTCCCTGTATCTTAGTTGTCTTTGGGTTCTTATACTGTCTATCGTCATCCCTATCTCATCTTTGGAAGCTGTACAAAATTTCCAAGGAGTGTATATATTGATTGCTGTGCATTTTCTATCGAGATACTGACTTATAGACTCAATGTTTAACCCATATATACTATTGAAATCAGTACTCTTCCAAAATTTGTGTTTGTTTGAAAACAAAGTATGCCTAAAATGTCTGTCATGTTACATCTTCTGGTAAATACTTTTAAGATGAATAATTTAAACCTGTCCTTAGGATTTTTAACAAAAAATAAGTCCCAAATATTTTTGAACATTTCAGAGACGTATTCTCTTATTTGTACTTTAAATCTTTATGGATGGGAGGGCAGGATCTTCTCCATTCAGAGTTTATGGTGATAACTAAAACCCTTGGTTTGCAAAAATTCCCAAAGCCTAATGCCTATTTATGAAGAAAGACAATGGTTTAATTTATTTTCAAAGATAATTTTTCAAAATTATAATGACATAAATTAGAGACACTTTGAGTTATATTGTAAGCCAAATAAATTAATTTCTGTCTTGACGTGTGTAAATTAAACCTTGATATTTAGGAAGAGAAATGTTCCCCATGGCCATTGATGAGCCCTCACTCTGTGGTTTATAAATCAAGGATACAATCTGAGAATAAAATACTTTTTATGAAACAGAATGTCAAGAGCTCCTTGTTAAATTCACTGGTAGCAATTAAGTTCTCAGGTGAGAAAACACCTCTTGCCCAGTGGTTTATTAACTCTGCCATTCAGCTCACCATTAATAGGAGCTACTCTTCATGTAAGTGCACATTAAGATGACTTTTCATCCCATTCCAATGACAAATTTGAGAAGAGGGATGGCTTGCTGTCCACCTCTTTCAATAGCAATGGGGACTGTGTCTGTACCAGTCTGCAGAGCAGAAAGAAGAGGGAAGGATGGGGAAGGACTAGTCCTGCCAGATCTTTGGCATGGAGGTAATATCCCCTGGGGCTGTTTGTGATGTGGGGCGAGTGACTCCCACATGCCATGAGCATTTCCTCTTAAATTCTATCTCAGTTTCACATGTTCATTTAATGCTCACATATTTGCATTAAAATGAATAATCAGTTTTGTATTGTTACCTTGGCTTTTGAAATAATAATAATGAGGACAGGGAGAAGAAGAAAAAGAGGAAGAAGAAGAGGGAAGGGAGAGAGAGAAGGAGAGAGATAGAGGATTTTGACTTGTTTATATCAAAATTCAGAGTCAGTGAGAGGAGATGATACCTCACATGAGTCATGATAGGTTTTTTAGACTGAACTAGCATAGCAACTAGAAGATATGCTTAACAGTTCTGAACTAAGTGATGTCACTCATAAAAACTGACACTAGTCTAGCTGTCGCCCTAGCTGCTCTGAGTAGCTTCTTCTACAAACACACTTAATGGCTTTATTGCTTTTTTTTTTTTTTCAGATGTGAGACTTGCCATGGCTCAGATCAGCTGAAGGCAATGGTGTAAGAACTTAGGGAACTTGGGGGTGAGAGATATGTATCAAGTTGGAATGAACTTTCCTCACTCTTCACTGTTTTACATAGGACCAACTTTTCATGCCCAGGAACTTTCAGATAAAGGGCATGCTCTCCATCTCACTGTGAGTGCAATTCTTCTCTGTCTGGGCTTAATGTCAGCAGCCTGATTAGCACCAGTGTCTGGGAAATCACCTGCTTGTCATACATCCACCTTTCCCATTCATCTCTGTCCCTGCAGTTGATGAGAAGAATGGTGGGAGAGGCCAGAGAACATTCCCATGCATGCAGCCCCCAAGGTGCCAGAGGCACCAGTAGGTCAGTGGAGGTAAGGGAGTTAGTTGCTGTACTTTCTGCAGAATGACCTATGAAGTGGATTTGAAAGATTCTTTCAGAAGTGTGGGGAATGTGAACTTTGGTTACTTTCCAGGAGACTCGCTGGAAAGCGGTGGATTCCGGGTGTGTGAAGTTTGGCTGCTACTTAGCGCAAAGTGAGGAACAGCTGAATTTGGGAGGCAGGCTGGTTGCTGAACACAGTCAGGCATTTCATCCAGCCTGACAGCTGCACTCTTGTTGGGATGTGGCTATCTTTTAATAAAGCAGAGCTTTAAGAAATCGGTTACGTGAACTGAATAATAAGATTTTCAAGTTTTTCTACAGTTTGGAAAGTCACCCTGGGCATGCTTTTAAAGCTGTCATGCTTAAGATATTTATTTTGATCAAAGTATTTTTAGTCAATGTAAAATTTACTTAAGGGAAAATGATGGCTAGTTTGAGTTTTTATGCCTGACTTTGCTTAAGGGCATGAGAACTCAATTAAAACAAATTTGGGGTCACTTCTTCCTGGGTCAAGTGCCTGGATCTTCTTACATATTCATTGCTGCTTTAAAAAAAAATAAAGACAAAATTCAACTACAGTTAGGTCTACAGTTAGATCTACATTTTATATTCACAGTACTTAAGTATGAATTTGAGTCTGTATAAAAGTGCGTCTACCTAGAATCAAACTCAAGATGAGCACTGGACCCTTATTTGCATGTATTCAAGACTGATCAAGACAGTACAATAATGCTGAAGCATTCAAAGTTATGGAGTATTCTTGGACCAATGAAGTAGTAGTTTTGCTGGTGACTTGAGTTAGATCACGAGAACTGCTTGTGGCAAGCCACACCTGTACTCTTAATACACAATAATAATAAATAAATAATTAAAGCGTAAGGAACTTTTAAGATGAAAACTCTTTTAAGATTATTTTCTAGAAAAAATTATTTGAAAAATCACAATAATTTTTGCCTGAGAGAATCAGCTTCCTCAAATTTTTAAGAGGCTGGTCAGATGTTCATCAAATTTGCTGCTTTTATATAATGTGGGGTATGTGAGTGCATATGTTTCTGCTAGCAGTCAAAAGTGACATAATCATTTTGAAATGCCTCTACTATATTATCAGAATTTACTCTGCTTTGCAGAGATACATTTAGCACAAACAATTGGACTCTTTTCTCCTGGTTTGCGGTCACTAATCTTTGTTTCACAAAATCAAGCCAGACAATTGCTGGTATCTTTGTGATATTACCAGCATAGATTCGCCCCAATGGCTTGCTTTGATTCTCTCTTTTAAACGAATCTCTTTGTCTTGCCAACATGGCCTTCTTTTCAGCCTGTGATTATGTGAGAAATAGCCTTTGTTATTCTTTGAAACTTTTCCACTCTCTGTGACTTCCAGTGAATTCATCATTGTTCAGACATTTAGCTTTGCTCTCTTAGAGGTATAGACGTATTTTATTTTATTTTTTTTAACAAGGCTCAATGTACTTGCCAAAATACAATAGTGATTGTTAGCTAATCATTACTGTGTGTGAAGCAGACAAAACCCCTATAAAATGAATGTCAGCTTTTCTGCAGCAACAGCAATTCTCAGCTTCATTTCCCCCATCATTTCATGACACTGGCTGAAGCTAAAGCTTGACTTAAACCTTTGTTAAGAGGTAAGAGAAAAGAAATAACATCATGAGGACCTTTGTCCTAGCTGGAGTGGAAGAAGCCTGCATGTCTTGTCTATACCACCCTTGTTCTAATCCTTCTCTACCCCAAACATCTGGATTCAGTGTTGGACAGCGCTGGCCAAGATTAGTATGGGTATTTCTTTTGTATGTTTTGAGACAAGTTCTCGTGTAGAATAGGCTGGTCTCCAAGTCACTATGTAGCTGAGGATGACCTTGAACTTTCCATACTCTGTCTCCATCTCCAGAGTTCTGGGGTTGCAGGGCATGCCACCACACCCAGTTTTGTGGTGGTGGGGATTGTACCCAGGACTTGATACATGCCAGGCAAGCACTTTTCCAACTGACCCACATTTGTAGACATAGTATGGGTATTTTTTATGTGCTATGACTATAAAGAATTTTCTAAAATGTCTTTCATTGTTTGAGGAATCATTTGAAGAACTATTGCATAGTCCTTAATCTAAGGTAAATGCCAGATATTTTTTCTAGTATCCCTTATTTTTGAGTAAAGTCATGTGACTTGGGATATATCAATAAGATATAAGTACAAGAGAGATTTTGATGAGAAGGGATAGGAGGAAGCTGACATGTCATGGAGTGCATAGAATTTCAGGAGTGGTGGTGGAGGCATTGGACTTTTGGGGACAACATTTGGGAAGGGTACTGCTGGTGTTCAGAGCTTGACTGATAAATAAACTTCTGTGTTACCAGGAACAATATGACCTCCACCTGTGTGGTTGTGGAGCATAGTTTAGAGTCATTTTTTGGTACATAGTTTCTGCCATATTGGAGACACCAAGGTGACCTAAATCCTTTGCTATGGTATTTTTTGTTGTTGTTTCATAATAATATTGTCAGTCCAATATACCTAGGTTGGTTCTATTTCCTAGCTATTGTGAATTGAGCTGCAGAGAATATGGACATGCAAATGTCTCTGCGGTAGGATGTAAAGTCCTTTGCATATATGCTTAGGAGTGATACGTAGCTGGGATATAGGGTAGTGGTATTTCTGTCATGCTGACAGCAAGCACATTTTACCTGCTGAGCCATTTCATCAGCCCCTTGTCTGTAGTGTCACCCCATATGAAACTCTTTCTGTATGGCTACCCATGGTTGCTCTTGTCATCTCTTATAAACTAGTATTTCACAATTAATGGGACCCTTAATACTTTTTATTTTATACAACCGCCTTGTATGTGTTCATTCCCTCTGGGTACATCTTTTGTTTTTCTTTATCCTTTTAAATGACCCAGAAATTCAATAAGAGTGATGAAGTGAAGAAAAACAGCTTTGTCTGTTGGAAACAAGTCATCCAATGAAATTATAGCTTTAATTTCAGCCTGACCTTTCTTGTAATTTATTTGGAATTTTGTGATTTCAAAGGAAATAGCCTGTTTGCTGAGGAATGTGTTGTCCCTCCTTCCCACGGGAAATTTTGAAAAATCAAAGCTTGAATTGAATAATCTAATGACAACAGAAATGTTTGTTGTTCCTTTCTATGCCCCCGAAGAGCAGGGGCTGGCCATGTAGTGTTTTAGCCATTGTTATTGGCAAAGTGGTTTCATGGTATTTCCATGATTTAAAAACAACCACAACAGCAATCATTTTCATGATTTGTGGCATTGATCATTGATTTTCATCCCTTCACATGCATGCTTTTGTTTTTAGCCATTCCAATTTGAAATGGCTTGTCATGTATCAGAAACAACCTGACTCAACTGAGTAGGACCTCTAGTACAGTAAGACTCAGGTAGAACTGGATAGGGAGCTGCTGGGAGGCAGGGAGATCAGGAGTTGGAGATTAGAAAATGGCAACAAAGAGATCCTGGAAGTCAAAAAAGTCTAAACAGATTGGATGGGTGACACAAATGTGACCTGATATGGGATAGAGAGACAGCTATAACCAGGCCTGACACACTATAAGTGTGTTTTTTCTTATCACATTCTTGGCTGCTTATGTTAGGGAGCAAAGACAGTAAATGATATCTGAGGCAAGCATGTAACTGATTAATTAGATAGAGTTGAGAACGAATTAATGTAATGTGTGTGGCTTACCAGGCAGGTTAACTGCTTGTGAAGATAAAACCACGTTTGCCATGTATTTGATTGAAAGTGCGTAAGAGTGAATAAGGAGGCATGCCGTATTTAGACTGTGGGTCACATGCTGTGCTCCATGTGTACCACACATTTCTTGAGGCTCTTGTAATTGCCAATTCACTCACTCACTCATTATTCCAAGGAACTTGTCCAGTCATTGTGGACCTCATGGAGCTCATATTTCTGCATGAGAATCGTATGTGGACCATTTGATTCTAGTTGTTATAAATGATAGAAACAGGAAAGCAGTATGTATTTCTATGAAATAAGGGGTGCTTATATTTTGGGGGTCAGTCAGTATTTTTCTGAAAAAGAAGTTGTATCAAAGTGGAAATCTCAATGGCATGAGAAGAGAAATACAAGCAATGGGGAAATTCCAGATCTGCGGCCCTCCGGGAAGACAAGTAGTTTGATGTCAGTTTGCTGAACAGTGAAGGCAAGAGGCAAAGGCCTTGTTAGGTTGGCCCCCATAAGAGTTTGAATTTGAACCTAAGAGTTATAAAGATTTCAAGTAGGAGAGTAACATTATCAGGCTCTTGTTCTTAAAAATTACCCTGGTGTAATGCCGAGAGTGCACCAGTAAAGGGCAAAAATGTAAGGTGTTCTTGCAGTGGTCTGGTAGGAATAAAATGCTCCTGTCGACTCCAGGAGTAGAAGCAGATTTGAGAGTTTAGATAGATCCTAGTCATGGGAAGTAGAATCAATGGGACACTGAGATTATTTATTTAAGCTTTTTAAGATTGAAGGATGATGGATAAGAAAAGAGAAAGATTGTCTCTGAAATTCCTGGTTGTGACTCAACAGTTGGTGCTCTGAATAGGAACGGGGGATTTGGCTAGAAATGAGCTTAGGAATTAGATTAAGAGTTTAATGAAGTGTGGTGGTACACTCCAGTAACCCAGCTACTCAGAAAGCAGAAGCAGGTAGATTTCTTGAACCCAGGAGATCAAAGACAGCTTAAGCATCATAGAGACATTACTATTAAATATGAGTTTAGTTACATATGTGTTAATTTTGAAGTATTTGTGGTCTATCTCAGGGACAATGGCCAATAAAGAATAGATCATATTGTTCTTTAACTCAGAGGGGAGTCCTGAATTGGGCATATCAGTTGCGTGTGCACTATTAGAATAGGCAATACAAGCTAGGAGAAAGAGTGTACTGCTGTGAGGAGAGTGTGTAAGCCATTCTTGGGAGACTATCAATATTTAAAGTATTAGTGGGTAAGAATGCTTTCTACACACAAACGTAAGGAAAGAAAAGAAAAATGAAAAGAAAATCACAAGAATGAAGTGTCACAGATCCAGCTAACGCCATGGTTCCAGCTAAGGAACATAGCTAAGATTATGGTGTAAGAGCCAACAACAGGAAAGTCTTTAATGAAATTGAGAAAACTCCACTTGGCAATGTGGAGGCAAAAAGCAGCTTGGAGAGGGGGGAGGTGGGAATGGAACATGGGAAGATGTGAATGGCTAGTTAGAATGGGCATCCTTACTGTAAGCATCCACAGTTTGTTTTGGGGAGAGAAGCAAGCTTATGTGTGGTAGTAGGGAAAATAACAAAACCAATATGGCATGAAAACCACATGTATGTTTAGTTTAGAAGGCAGATATGTGTGTTTACTAGGAATTTAGTTTCATTGGCTTCTGTGATAGTTAATCTTGATTGCCAACTTGATGGCATCTAAATAATCCAGGAGACAAGCTTATAGATATTTCTGAGAGGAATCTTCTAGATGAGGTTACCCTCTGAGTACATCTTGGAGAGATTTTCTAGATTAGGTTAGTTGAGGTGTGAAGAGCTATTGTTGCAGGTACAACGATTCGTTGGGCTGGGGTCCTAGAGTGAATAAAAAGGAGCCAGTCAAACTGTGGGTATGATTAACTAGTTGCCTCATATTCTTGCCAGTATGCCTTTTCTACCATAGTGGACTTTCCCTAGAACCAAGGGCCAAAATAAACCCTTACTCATAAAGTTGTTTTCTCAGGGTATTTTGTTACAGAAATGAATAAAGTAATGAGTACAGTTTACATTTTAAGTATTTACAATTTGAATAATGGTTTTGCTTAAAACTACCTTTAGTTTTGTTAGGAAAGAAGTGTATGTTTGTCAGCTTTTCACTACCTTCATAAAATAGCTGGTGCAATCTGTTTAGGAAGAGAAGGGATCAACAGTTTACAATCCTCTGAGAGTGGAATGAGACTCTGAAGGCTCAGAAAACCAAGGGAAGTGATGAGACTCAAGAGGTCACAGAATACATAAGACTCAGAAATCTCAGGTATTTACAAGGCTCATGAGCCCTCACACTCAGGTTTCATAAACAGTGAATGTTTGGTGGGGAGTGGTGACTCTTTTTTTATTATTATTAAGAAATTTTCTATTCAATTTACATACCAACCACAGATCCCTCTCTCTTCCCTCTTCCCAACCCCAAGCCTTCCCCCACCAACCCATCCCCTATCCCCACATTTCCCAAGTCAAGGTCTCCCATGGGGAGTCAGCAGAGCCTGGCACACTCAGATGACTCTTTGACTGAACTGCCTGTGAGGAGTTGGGCCAAAGGCTCAGGCTTGGGCTCGCTAGCTCCAGGGATGCAGTGATTCAGTCCTCATCACCGGGGTAGGCTTTTCAGTGACGTAGCTGCTTGAGTCACCATGGGTCTATAAGAGCCTATCAAGCATGCTCATGTAAGCAATCCCAAAAGACTCATTGCTTCACCAAGCTGGACTTGGGGGCAACTGTTTCTTTCCTCTGTTATTGGCATGCTGCTTGGGATGAATAGATATTTGCTTATCTCTCCCCAGAGAAATCATGCAGTGAAAGTCTAAACAGCACACATAGAACTCGCACAGGTTCAAGCCAGATGGGATCCCAGCACTGAGAAGGGGAAGTAGACATGGAGTCCCACTCCCAACCAAGAGGCTGTTTGCAATTGATAGCTGCTGGCAAAGGGAAAAATCAGTTTTCTCCAATGGTGTGTCCATGGGTATATCAACCCACTACAGTGTAGGCCCTACACCTAGGAATAGTTGGCCAACACAAAACTAGATCAGTGGTATTTTTGTGAACTTTTGGCTTCATTTTGGTTTTGGCATTTTTTGTCTTATTGATTTCTCAATTGTTTTGATTTTCTTTTCATTTTTTTGAAAGAGAGAAAGAACATGAAGTTAGATGGGTAAGGAGATAGTGATATCTGGGAGAGGTTGGGGGAGAAGAAACATGACCATACTATATTGCATGAAAACATTTTAATTAAGAAATAAAAATTCTTACCTTGAGACTTGGGCAAGCAAGTATGTTGTGGTGAGAAGGGACAGAGAGAGAGAGAGAGAAGTGTAGTGATGTGTGTGCTGTGGAGAGAGGCAGAACTGGACATGTCATGGCTGTAAGGACCAGGCTGATGTGAGTGGCCTACACAACCATCTGAACCCATGGTGATATAGAAATCTGAGCTGCTGCCAAGGGCCCTGTCTGAGGCAGAGGTCCTGCTGCGGCTGGGTCTGTGTTGATGTCTATGGCTCATGTTACCACAGAGGGCCATGTGGAGGTCCTTGGTCTGGGCTGCAGCCTGAGGCCATGATGATTTCTAGGACTGTTCTGCCATCTAGGGCTACATCTGGGGCCATGGTCCTACTGCAGCTGAGGTCTGTGTTGATGTCTATGGCCTGAGTTACCACCAAAGGCCATGCAGATGTCTGTGGTCCATGCTGCTGGGGCGGGGGGCAGGGCAGGAGGACAACACACTGCTCTGAGTGGCTTGTGCTGCCACCTGTGGCTATGGTGATATCTGGGCCTGTGCTCCTGCTGAGGGTCATGTCAGAGTCAGTGGTCTACTGCAGCCGGGGTCTGTGTTGATACCAATGAAGGCCATGTGAATATCTGTGGTCCAGGCTGCTGCTGAGGGCCTTGTCTGGGTCAGTGGCCTTACTGAAGTTGGGGGCAATGTTCATGGTCTGTGCTGTCACCAGAAAACATGTAGAAGCCCATGATCCATGTTCCTGATGACTGTAAAGAACAAGGAAGCCACTTTTGCAGTGATGTTGATGACTGCAGACTCACAGTTGAGAAAGAGGGACATGGAAAGCATCTGTGACAACCCCCTCCCCGCCCCTCCCCCACAAAAGGTAACAGCCTAGACAGGAAGCTATGGAAGAGAACTCTTTGTTTTTTTTTTTTTTTTTTTTTTTTTGGTTTTTCGTGACAGGGTTTCTCTGTGTAGCTTTGCGCCTTTCCTGGGACTCACTTGGTAGCCCAGGCTGGCCTCGAACTCACAGAGATCCGCCTGGCTCTGCCTCCCGAGTGCTGGGATTAAAGGCGTGCGCCACCACCGCCTGGCTACCCAGGAAGAGAACTCTTACTTATGCTAAGGATGCTAAAGTTAGCTCTTCACATTTGATGGCTTCTGGCATGGGTGCAGAATGGAAAGGACTTAGGTCTATTTAAGGGACAGACCACTGAGAGTTTGACCATGCTCCATTGAGTAGATAGAAAATACAAATTGGACTTATTTTTTGGTTGTTTTTTTTTGTTTTTATTTTAATTTTAATTATTAATATTTTGGGGGGACCTCCCTCCAAAAGGTAGGAGTGAACATGGAAGGACTGGGAAATGAGTATGATTGGGGTCCATGATGAGAAATTCCCAAAGAATCAATAAAAAAGATAAAATAAAATGAAATTGTTGTGGGGTAATCTTTGTGTACACTGTGAAGATGTGTCTGTTTCACCCCATCTGCCTAAGGCACCTTCTGATTGGTTTAATAAAGAGCTGAATAGCCAGAGGATAGGCAGGACTTCCAGGGAGAAAGAGGAACTTAGGGGAAGAATCAAAGAGGCTGAGATTCTCCATTTAGACCCAGAGAAGTCAGATGTACAGTATGGAGGAGAGGTAATGAGCTACATGGCAGAACATAGATAAATATAAACGGGTTAATTTAAGTTATAAGAGCTAGTTGGAGCAAGCCCAGGCTAAGGCCAAGTGTTCATAATTAATAAGAAGTCTCCATGTCATTGTTTGGGAGTTGGTGGTCCAAAGAAAGTCCAACTACAAAAATAAAGTTTTCTATACAGCTAAAGAAGAAAGTCTAAAGAGCAGATCAGGGCTCCGTGAGGCTGCCTCTTGGGTATAGTGTCTTATAACAGATGACAATGGCAGAAGCAGGTGTAGTAGCAATCAAATAATATTGCAAAATCAGGAAAAAGGAAGTGGGCAGCCAGGCTTGCTCCTTTTTAAATAATAATCTTGAGAAATACCAAGAGTCATACAAGAACTGTCTGCCCCCTAAGCCATGTTAGGGCCTTCAACAGGGTCCACTTATTATAGGGTCCCACAGTACCTCTGACCACATCCAAACAGTACCATAGAGCAAATAATATTTGCTCTTATAATAATAAAATCCAGGGATGTAGTTGTCATATTCAGGAGAAAACAGGTTTAAGATTTATTTATTACTTTTAAAATCATGTGTATATGTGTGTGTCTTTATGGGGGTGTGTACACAAGAGTGTGGGTGCCTAAGGAATCCAGATGTGTGCACCAGATCCAATAGAGCTGGAGTTACAGGCAGTAGTGAGCTGTCAGATATGTGTCCTTGGAACCAAAGTCTGGTCCTCTGTAAGAGCAGCAAGTGCTCTTAACAGCTGAGCCATCTCCCAAGCCCCAGGAAAACAGGTTCAGATGTGTATTTACAAGACACCACTGATCTGATGTTGGCTGTCTTTCCCATATCTTTTGCACACAAAGTTTCAGGAAGAAAGACTCCTGATTACTATCTTCATGGTTGTGTCTTTAGCACCTGGACCACCATCTGGGACTGAAAGGGGTTCTGTCACCATTTGCTTAGTGAACGAATGCTAGCTGCTCCTTTCATGTTCTCAGTTACTATAGAGCTCAGAAGTAATGCATTCACACCAAAATATGCTCAATGTCCCTCACCCTGGTGACTGTAACTCAGGCTTGACACTCTTCCCACAGGCCCAAGCAAGAAGGGCTTGTAGTACTTAGAAAATGTGCCACATGCCAAGCTCAGCACAATTTAGACTGGCCAGATGGAGTCGTGCTTCCTGGAAGCCTTGGGTAAATGGCAAGCAAGTGCAGCATTGCAAAGTGGAATTGTTGACGTTTGCTGGCAGCCCTTCCTGTTACCCAGCCATGAAAGGGAGGAAGGGAGTGTGCTCAATTGTAAGTTTACAGATAGACACAGCTCTTCAGATTCAGCATCACTGCCTGGAAGAGTATGCACCAAGGTGGGTTAGGCTGTCTCAATAGTCTCACTTTTCACTTACTCAGGCTTACATTGCTTTCTCACTACATTTCTGATGTGCCATTTGCTTCCATGTGTCCCAGAGAGCCAAGCCCCGCAATAGTTGGCTTTATTTTCAACACATTCTGTCTTAGCATCTCTTAGGACTTCACAAGCCATAATGTTCCTTCCAAGTGAGCTCTTTTGTAATCACACTCCACATGATGGTTTAAAATGATTATTATAGTTTCACCTTAATATAAGAAGATTTATTGGTCAATAGAAAATCCAGTCCATTCAGAGAGGCTCCTGTTATCTGCTGCTGGGCTCATCAAGCTCTGTGGGAATCTGGAGAAACAGAAACGCAAATGTTAGTCTCTGATATTGTACATTTGAACACAGCCAGGAGCAGAATATCCATACTCAAGGGTAAGTTTCAGTATTTTACCTTTGTGGGGTATGATGTTGACAGGGGAATGGAGAGAGTAGGAGGACACGTGTTTGGAGAAAGATGAGGATGTGAGATCCAAGGATGTAACCCTTCCCTGTCTTTTCCAGAAGGTTTAGAATAGGACCAGCTTCCAAAGGTTGTGCTACCAACTCTTATCTGGCTTTCTAAATGCCCACTACATCCTGGCCACCAAATTTTGTTGTTTAGATCACTTCTGTGCAAATGTAGACCTCTGGCTAGTTTGAATGAACCATTGAATGAACGATCACATTGCCTGAATCCCTGTTTGGTACTTCATGGTACCTTTCTGACAGTATCCAACATCCTCTGAGGTGGGAAATTCTGTTTTAGTTTCCTCATCCTGTATTTATTCATACTGAAACCGTATCTTGATGTTTATGAGATACCTCATTGGATAAAGATACTTGCTATGAAGCCAGACTGGCTGAATTTCATCTCCTGAATACACATGGTGAAAAGAGAATCCTCAAGTTTTCCTCTGACACACACACACACACACACACTCACACACACACACACACACACACGTCCATGCTTACACAAATATAATCAAATACTTTAAAAACACTTTATTTTATAAATAAAAGCTACACTTTCATAATACACAATCTACTCCATTTGTGACTGGAGATGTTAGAATCAGGTCATAGCCTGGGCTCTGGCAACCCTAACTATTTTGGCTGGACCACTTATATTCAACAGGATAATTAAAATGCTGAATATCAGTGCAAAAAAGGGAAAGGAGATTAATTCAATGGGCCCAGGTTGGAAAAGGGACAAATAAAGAGGCCCAGTGACTCCAACCTTCAGGGACCTACAGGAGGTTTAAGCTAAAATAAAAAGCAAAAGGTGCATGTGACCAAGCAGCTCTGGCTATGGAGTGGTCCTGCCCATCACCGACTTATCATTATCCTGGCTCCAGTCTCTACAGCAAAGTGGTGTGATAATTTATCACAACTGTGCAAAATATCTTCCCATTGGGGCAAATTTTTCCTCTTGCTGGCACCAGCTTTTTCCTTATCTCAGCATGAGATTTCTGGGAAAATTCCAATTTCTTGGGGACCACTGTTTGAATAGTCTGATAGCCAAAGAGAATACATATCTCTCTTTAGAGCTTCACTCCTGTCAGGATGGTGACAATTCCATCACAGAGGTACCTGTAAAGCAGGATCCACGAGGCTTTCACAAAGAGAGCTGTTTAAATAGATATTTTGTATATTGTAGGCTGTGTAGTTCATGAAATCTATCTCTCAGTGACTTGACTCCCATTAGCACTGTGAAAATATCACATGAAGTGAACAGAAGAATGGCTATGACTATGTGCCAATGAAACTTCATTGATTTGTGTTGTGGGACATCATTTGCCAATGATTGTTGTAAATAAATCTTAGTTTCAATGATGCCTTTATTTTCACAGTATGTGAATGGACATAGAATATTCCATAGGTTCTAATATTTCCTTAGCATTATGATGGCTCCCTACTTATTGGGCCATTTCTCTCCCTTTTCATGTAGTCAGTAGAGGATGTGTAGAGTTCTGGAGAGTGATGATAGCCCCATGCTCCATGAGGCCATCATGCTCTATATGTAATGAGCTGTTTCTCCCCTCATGCCTGTGCGTAGTTACCCCAGCCTCCTAGTTCCTAAACATACTAGACAGAAATTTTCTTTAGCACCTTGACCCTGTCTTTTCTGAGAGAGACAGAGAGAGGGCATGGTAGACTTTATATTCTCCAGCTCTCTGTTTTGAAATCACATTCTCAGTGAGACCACCTGCTCTGTCATTCTCCACTTCTCTTTGAACCTGGAGCGAGGCTGGCAGCCAGCAAGCTGAAGTGCTCCTCCTGTTTCTGCCTTCAACAGTGCCGGGGCTTGGGGCATGCATTTGTGTCCATGTCCAGTCTTTCACATGGGGTGCTGGGAGTTTGAAATTTGATCCTTTTGCTTGTGTAGCAAATGGTCGTTCTTGCTGAGCCGCCTCTCCAATCCCTCAGTGAGACCTTTTAATCAATATCCAACCCAAAACACAAGAGGAGGCATTTGAAGCAGCTATTTTAATAGAGAGGACTGGTTAAAAGAACGAAAGGTTGTAGGTGAGGTTACACAGAGGACAGTCGTAATAGGCTGGCTGAAGGAGAAAGAGAAAATGATACATCCCAGACTCCACGCTCTCTGAGTCATAGAGATGGATGCTGACAGATCTCAATTCCACTGGGAGCTACATGTACTGGCTGGTTTTATGTCAACTTGACACAAGCTAGAGTCATTATAGAGGAAGGAGCCTCAATTGATAAAAATGTCTCCATAAGATCAAGCTGTAGGCAAGTCTGTAAGGCATTTTCTTAATTAATGATCAATGGGTGAGGGCCCAGCCCATGGTGGGTGGAGCCATTCCTGGGCTGGTGGTTCTGGGTTCTATAAGAAAGCAGGCTGAGCAAGTCTGGGGAGTCAGCCGGTAAACAGCACTCCTCCATGGCTTCTGCATCATCTCCTGCCTCCAGGTTTCTGCCATGCTTGAGTTCCTGTCCTGACTTCCTTTGGTGATTAATAGCAATGTGGAAGTCTAAGCTGAATAAACCCTTTCATCCCCATCTTGCTTTTTGGTCATGGTGTTTTACCACAGCAAAAGAAACCATAATTAAGACACTAGGAGAGGGGCCTCTGATGTCAACAGAGCCAGAGACACACTGGCATAACTGTTGGAGGAGATGTATAAGTAGCTGCAGTTGCTTGGAGCATCATCGGAAACTACAAGACTTGCTTTCATTCCCATTTTGTTCATTGCTGCCTTGCATTGATACTAGGAGATGGTGTCTGGACCAGGCATTTCTAGATTCTTGGCATCTTCTTCAAGAAACTGAAATAAGGCATGCCAGACTTCAAAGTAACAAAGAAACTTCATTCAAAACCAAGTGACAACATAATTAGAAATACTCTGTCAAGAGTGACAGCTGGCCCCATGAGGGATAGAACACAAGGGCACTGGCTATTGTTTTAGGCTTCCCTTTATGAGGTTCAAGAGAAAGGAGTTTGGTTGCTAAAGCTTGTAGTGTAGGTGGTTCTGTTTTGATTGACAGGCTTAGGTTATATAAGGTTTTGCTTACTGAGCATTTACCTTCCCATGACGCATCTGATTTTAATCAAATATAAACCCAATTATATATATGCCTAAGGTGGTACATAGGGTTTTTCCCCCTAAAGGCTCTCTCAGAGGACAGAGTTTGTGTTATTGTGCACACACATGAGCATATACCTCTGTGTGTATAGAAGGAACCCTACATCCAAATCTACATGTCATAGACAAATACTATGGTGTCTTTAGAGAGAGAGATGCCTGAGCTTTCTAGGAATGATGCTAAAGGATACAATAGACAAGGCATGTTAAACAACAAAAGTTAGTTTCCTTCAGTTCAGGAGGCTAAAATTGTAGCTAAAGTTTTCCTGGTTCTGTTCAGCTCCTATGGCCCTGCAGCTGGCTGCTTGGACCCAAGTAAACACACAGAGACTTATATTACTTATAAACTGTATGGCCATGGCAGGCTTCTAGCTGTCTGTTCTTATATCTTAAATTAACCCATTTCTATTAATCTATAAGTTGCCATGTGGCTTGTGGCTTACTGGTACTTTTACATCTCGCTTCCTCTGTGTCTGGCTGGCAACTCCTGACTCAGCCGTCCTGTTCCCAGAATTTTCTTCTCTGCTTGTCCGGCCTATACTTCCTGCCTGGCTACTGGCCAATCAGCATTTTATTTATCAACCAATCAGAGCAACACATTCACAGCATACAGTACATATCCACAGCAAAAAATCAGCTTTAAGGTCTTAGCAGACTTAGTTTCTTATTATGGTTCTCTCATTGGCACATAGATGGCTATCCTGTGCCCATGTTTTCATATGGATGATGGAAGTGTAGGCATCCGGTTCCACCACTTCTTCCTCTTTATTTTTATTTATTCTATTTTTTTTATTGTTTGACAACTTTATATGTGTCTGTAATATATTTTGATCAAACTCACTTCCTATTTCTTTTCTTTCAATTTTTCCCCTATCCCCTTCATCATGATTCCCTCCCAACTTTGTGGGGTAGTTTTTATTTTATTTTTAAAACTCACTGAGTTCTCTTAGTGCTACCTGTTTGCTCATGGGCATAGGCAATCTAGGGTCTAAATAGGTCATTTATATCACACACTCTTCCCCACAAGGCTCAAGGATCATTGTGGAAGAAGTGGCAGAAAGATTATAAGAACCAGAGGTAGTGAATATCTGCAGTAAAACAGTACTTGCCAGACATGACAGAGCCTTGCCCACATGAACTCATGGTGGCTATGGCTGTAGGCACAAGACCTGCACAAGAACAACCCAGTTAAATTGTTGACATAGATGGGAGAGGGGCTCCTAGTAGAAGAACTGTGGGCAACCAATGGCTTCTGGGGATAGAGAGTCCATTTTCTTCAGGATGTGGCTCCTCAGAGGCTATGCAAGCTGTTTCTTATTGTAAGGACACAGGTAATCTTAGGTTGGGATTCATCTTCCCAATGGCCTCATTTTTTTAACTTTGTTGCCTCTGTATATATGTTACTGCCAAATGCAGTCATATTCTGAGGTACTGGTATTTGGGACATTAGCATATTGAACAGGGAAGGTTCAAGGTAGAACTATTTCCTAAGTGTTACATGCTACAATCTAGGTTTCCTGTGTGTGTGTGTGTGTGTGTGTGTGTGTGTGTGTGTGTGTGTTGAAGCCAGAGGCCAGCCTCAGGTATCCTTCCCTAGGACCTATCTACTTTGTTTCAGAAACCCCTATCTACTTTGTTTTAGAGACCTGTTATGTCACTGGCCTGGGGTTTTCCAACCCTCAGTGAGGCTAGCCAATGAGTCCCATGACTTAGTCTAGCTCAACCTCCCCAGCACTGGAGTTAGAGATACATGCCATGATGCCTGGCTTTTTAGATGGGTATTGGGGATCCAAACTTAAGTCCTCATGCTTATGTAGCTAGCACTTTGTGGACTTATCCATTTCTCTAGCCAAGATTTCATTTTTGTATTGACTTAACCAGTGCTTACATATTTCAAATGGAAAGCTTTTTGCTCTG
Organism: Peromyscus eremicus; assembly: GCF_949786415.1. Lineage (NCBI taxonomy): Eukaryota > Metazoa > Chordata > Mammalia > Rodentia > Cricetidae > Peromyscus > Peromyscus eremicus. The sequence continues at coordinate 123,287,772 of NC_081418.1, read as the reverse complement.
GCAGCCTTCCATGTTTTACTCTTTGCATTTCCTCCCAGATAATTGGGAGAGAATTGTTTCCCTGAACCGGAAAACTTCTCTGTGGGTGTTCAGAGATGTAGGCTGGACAGATTCTTTTATTTATTTATTTTCTGAAAGCATCCCGTGGAGCTGACTGGGTGGACATTAGGCCCTGTTAGGAGATAGGTAAGCTATTACAATAAAAACCTCAGCATTCCACTGGCAGAGAAAAGGGCTCTGTGTCCTGCCTTGCTCTTTACCTGAGTGATGAGTGTGCTATCACACTGATAAAACTGACTGCATAGGCCATGGGATGACACAACACCTTTCAGCTGGCAGAGATGGTCTCATGTTTATAAGTCAGTGTTCCACTCAGAGGACTCCCCCCGCCCCCACGAGGTAGCTGATGGACAAGCTAGCAACTCTGAGGTGGGGAAGGTTCAGAAAGAAAACATACCCTCTCTGACCTTGATGTAAATCGAATCTGTCACGGAACACACTGGTGAGGGCTCCTCTTGTCTGCTTGTGCCGTTTGTGCTATGGACAGCCCACCAGATAGCTTTCCATTCTCTCCCCGAATATTGAGTGACCTTGGAAATAGCCTAATCTGTCTTGGCAGATTGAAGATAGAGAAAACAAGCAGGCCAGACAGACCTGCTGGTTCCTGCTATTGATCAGTAGCTTGAATGAAAGATCATTATGAGCTGGAGAGATGTGTCAGACACAGTGTCAAAGGTGGAAAAACTCAAAGCATCTCCAGACAGCAAGAAGTGATTAAAAAAAAAAAGCGCATGCAGTTGTACATATGAATGCACACGCACACACACATACAACACACCACACATATATACACATAAATAAACACCATGCATAAACATTGTAACACAAATTCATACACATCGCACCACACCACACACATATACACATAAACACACATGCATATACATTGTAACACACACATACATACACATCACAACACAGACACACACAGACACACACAGACACAGACACAGACACAGACACACACACACACACACACACACACACACACACACAGACACACACACACACACCCCAAAGCAACTTTTATTCCTTCCTTGGCTTGATTTATTTCTTGCCCTGAGACATTTCTCTCCAATACAGAATTTCAGAGTCTATACTCATTTGTTTAAGATGGGCAAGGCCCAGAGAGATGAAATGAATACCTAAGATTGCTTCTTTCTCAACTCTCTCCTCTTTTCTTTTTTCTTTTCTTGTCTCTTACAAGATGCTGCTAGTACATTTGAAACATTCAGCTCAGACCTCACTCAGTTAAGTCCAAGCTCTTCCCACACCTCGTAGCTTGCCCTCTTAAACTTATCATGTTCCCAGCATAAGGCTCTAACATCAAATTTGTGGCTTGAGGTAGAACAATAGAACATGCATGCAGGAGCCCAGAACTGAGGGCAAACCCACATGGGTCTGTGCTGACTCTGACACCCATGGATACATGCATCTGGGGACTTTATTTTACCCCACCTAGCTTCTCTTTCCCCATCTTGAGAACATATACACTGATATTTGCTCTCCCTGCTTCTCTTAGAGGAAGTTAAGTTTCATTTAGTCCATGAAGGCAGTTGTAGGCTTCAGCTCCAGCATGTGTTCTCACTCTGCTCATGCCTAGTGAAACTATAGGCAGCACTAATCACATGACTGTCTATTCCAGGAAGACAGAGGCAGGTCCAAATCTGGGCATCTGTGATCAGTAGAAGGAGGAGGGGGCCTATCAGCTAGGGATCACCAGAAGAACAGATGCTCTGGGCATAGGGGCAGAAAAGGAGAGAGAAGAGGACTGAATAAGTCTGGAATCTGAAGGGTGGACCACAAGCTGGCTCTATAGGAAGCTGTTGCAGCTCAGGCCCGAATTCAGCCTTCAGAATTTCTCCTCCCTTAGGAATATATCCATCTCCTTAAGGCCTTCAACTGATTGGATAAGGGCCATCCTCATTATTGAGTATAATCTGCTTCATTCAAAGTCTACTGATTTAAATATTAATCTCATAATTATATCTTCATAGCAATGTATAGACTCATGTTTGAACTAAAACTAGGCATCACAGCCTAGCCATGTTGACTGAAATCTCAGGGGAAGATCCTGCTCCCCTCTCCTCACTCCTACTAGAGGGTGTCAGTGACTCTATCACCATCACCATCACCTCATTAGTTCCCTATGTTCAATTAATTGCTGTGGCTACTGGCCAAGTAATGGCAATTCCAAAATGGTGATGGGATGATCAAGCTGTCCCTGGTGGGGAAGACCACAGTATAACAGTGTGACGGCTGTGGTGCAGGATGGGGCCAGCTGGCTGAGGAGTACTGGAGTCACATTCAGGAAAGCTGATGTGGGTACTGTGTATCTCAGTCGTGCAGCCAAGACTCTATGTCTTGGGATGTATTTGTTCCTGGCTTTGTCAGCCATGTTGGTCAGACTCCAGCTGTTGCTAATTCTGGGTCGAGGGACTCAGCCAATGTCAGGTGATTGGGCAGGGTTGAAGGAGAGTTTTAAAAGGAAGCACGGGAGCTGTCCCAGGCTCTAAAATGAACAGCATTTGAATACCTTTCTAGGGTCACTTGACTTGACCAGTATTTCTTTCTTGCCTTTGTCCCATTTTTGGTTACACTTTCTAGTTTTAAAAGAAGGCATGGCTTTCCCTGTATAAACCCAGGACAATAGAAGCACAATAAAGCATCGCTTTTCTGGTCCTCAGAACACAAACAAGACAATGTGAGAACTGCAAACAATGTAGATTCCTGAGTCCCATCCCCACAGACTCAGAAAACTTAGCCCAGAGTCCAGAAGAATGCCTTTCCCCCCCCCCCCCCAGGATTCAGTGACAGGAAGCAAACCATGAGACACACCTGAATCGTTGCAAGTTCAGCTGATCCTATGGCTTATATGAGTATATTCCAGAGGTTTGTGTGTTAAAATTTTACTCCTTGGGGTTGTGTTAGTAGAGGTGGAGGTAACCTGTGGGAAGTTCTTAGGTTATTGATGATAGACCTTGAAAGGAGTGTGAGACTCTGATCTCGTGCTCACTTTATTGCCTGGTTCAAGATGTGACCACCAGCTATGTATGACATGAGTACCCAACACCCCTGTTCTCCTCTTTCACAAAGAACTAAGCTGATGCAGGCATGTACCTTTGAATCTCTGTAACTATGAGTCCACATAAACTGCTCTATTTCATTAGCCACCATCTCAGGTATATACAATGAGCTGTATATACCCAGTAAATAATACCCAGTAAAGCACCCATTTTCCTGAGGTAGTTCTTGAGAAGGAAGCTGAGATCCTGTATTTCTTATATGCTGCCAAAAGTTATAAGACACAGACCTCTGATCTTTTACTAGATGTTAAGGACATAGAACTAAATATTACTGTTGTGTTAGGGTCCTAGAATCAAGGAAGTGGTCAAAAAGTTTCAGATCCAACCTCATTGCCTTTACTGTATGTTGCCAGCTTCTAGTGCACAGTTACTAGCATCTCAAGTCTTAAGTGATGCTGAAACCAGATGTGACAGTAATATTTATAAACATCCAACCTATCATTTGACATGCTGTTAATCTTCATGAATATAAGCTCTTATTATGTTATTAATAATAAATCCTGCTAATTCAATGCAAATTAGTCACAGACATTTGTTTTATAATCCTTGTCATCTTATTTCACTCATTTCATTTCCTTGAGGAGTAAGACAATGTGGCCATTTCTATCACATAATGCATTTGAAGATAAAAATATAGTCGGTTCCTTATCAAATATCCATTGTATACAGTGTATGATATAACACATCCTTCATAAGATTTTGGTGGGTCAACTAGCTTCAAGACATCTGGATGAGTGACTAATTTGTTTCCTTTGACTCAAGTTGTTGGCCGTTATATAGACAGAGCGGGTGTCCCCAAGGTGGTGTAGATACCATTCAAAGCCAAAAGAGCTCCCAGTGAAAATTTCAGCCCAGATGTGCTGTTTGACTTCACGGAAACAAGAAACTTATAGATTGGGGTTGGTAAAATGATTTGAAGTTTGGTTACTTAATGTGTATGGTTTCAGGTCTACATAAACTATACACACTAACACATTGTCCTGTTTGTGCTTATTCATTTCTTGTTTTAAGAATTTATCTTGGGTAGCTGGAGAGATGGATCAGTGGTTAAGAGTACTGAATGCTCTCCTACAGGACCAGTATTGATTCGTTCCCAGTACCCACATGGTGACTCACAATCATCTCTAAGCCCATGTGCTCTGATACCTTCTTCTGGCCTTCATGGGTACCAGACATACACATGGTGCACATTCACATGTAGGCAAACACTCAAACACATAATATATATTGGAAAAAAGCCATGGGAAGGATGGTATTTATTTGATGGGAAAAACCCTATGTCCTAATAGGTAAATCTTAGGCTCTGCAGTCTTGTGCAGCTAGTTCAAACACTTGCTCTACCACTAAATATTTTTGGATCACTCACCCAACCTCCCCTGAGTACTGGTTTCCTCACAGCTCCACCAGTGGTATTCCTATCTCAGCTGCCAATTATTTAAGTTTCATATGCTCTGTTCTGGGTGAGGGCAGAACCAAGTATTGGTCCTTTCAGGTGAACTCTGATGCTTTTAGCCAGTATTTCATGTCACCCTACTGACATGTTGCCACAACCTAAGTCCACATTTAGAACTTAGCTGTCAGTATAGGCTGATGGCATTTGACTGAAGAGAACTTCTGAAGACTTTTCTGTGAAAAAATGTGGTGTCTATGGCATCTGTCAGCCGTGTCTGGCAACTCTTGGGGAAATAGAGTAAAATATTTGTAAATGATGTAAGTGCTGTGAGATGTCCTTCTATATGCTGTGAATGTGTGTTACTCTCATTGGTTGATAATAAAGCAGTTTTGGCCTATGATAAGGCAAGATAAGGCTAGTAGGTTCAATCAAGCTGAAGGAGAAGGGCAGAGTCAAGGCAGATGCTGAGAGCCACCCAAGAAGCAAGATGTGAAAGAACTGGTAAGCCACAGGCCATGTGGTGATACATAGATTAATAGCAATGGGTTAATTTAAATATAAGAGCTAGTTAGTAATAAGCCTGAGCCATCATCCAAGCATTTATAATTAATATAAGTTTCTGTGTGGTAATTTAGGAAGTGACTGCTGGGTATAATCAGATAGATGGGATAGAGAGCTGTTCCTCTGTTTACATAAGGCTATTGCAGCTTGCAAAGACAAAACCATGACCATCTCAAACATGCTATTATGTTTCTCAGTAGAGTTGCTATCCCTCTGTTTTTCAGAGGAGCAGCTAAGGAATGGGATGATAAACATCTTCCCCAAGGATAACTGTGTCTTTAGAGGCACTTCAGGATTTGAATATAGGTAGTCTTCTCCTACAAGATTTGTCTGGAAATGATCTTTTGCCAGGTCACATTGTTCTGTCTCATAAGATATTAAGTTATGAACTAAGAGAAGAATTAATGACTGCAGCTAACCTTAAGAGCACACATGGCCTCCAGTCCATCTCTTCCTTTCTCTCACTTTAGTTTGTGTGTTTGTGGTGAATGTAGGTATGGTTACCCATGAAGGTACAAAGGTTGACTTCTAGTGTCTTCCTCCATATATATATATATATATATATATATATATATATATATATATATATATTCCTAGATATGTTCTTTCAGTGAATCTGGATCTTATCATTTTAGAGAGACTGGGTGGGTATTGAGCCTCAAGAATCTGCCTGTGTGTAGACCCCCCAATAAGTTACAGATGTGTGCTGCTGTGCCTAGCTTTTATGTGGATGCTGTGGATTTGAACTTAGGTCCCCATGCTTACACAGTGAACATCTGACCACAGTAAGCATCTCAGCTCACAAATGTGTCTTCCTATGGGCAGTGACTATATGAGTTAAAAAATGTGTGTGAAAAAGTGATATTTATGTTTGATGATGTATATAATATACACATCACAGTCTGATTACAGTGATCATCTATTGTTCTGATTATTTTGCAAACACCCTCATCAACATGAAAAGCCATATAACAGTACAAGGACTGGTAATCTAGGTAATGAGCAAAACTACCAGGTGTCTCAGCCTGTGTGGTTGAAGGCCAGCAGAAGTACCAGAAGCCCCTGCCTCAGCTCCTGCCTCAGCCCCTGCCACAGCCCCTGCCTCAGCCTCTGCCTCTGCCTCAGGGTCTCAGAGAGTAACTTGGTAGACTGATAGACCTATTCATTTGCTTTCTGAATTTTTTTTCAACCCTCATTTGACAGATCTCATTTTAATTTTTTGTATTGTCCATAAATATCTTCAACTTGAATGAGCAGATGATTACCACCTTCTAGACTCAGAAAACTTGCATGCACAGCTCTGGGCCATGTTTCTGTTCCTGTGTGGCATGCAGCTGGTCATGCTGACTGCTAGCACGAGGATACAGTGGAACGAGAATCATTTAGTATTTATTCACTGCGGAGTTTCTACTCAATGGTGGGGCCCTGATGCCTAGAGAAATATAGAGATATTAAAGACAAGAGCTGGGGATGTAGCTCATGGAATAACTGAAGTGGAAGTGTGCTTAGTATCTCCTTGGGTTCTATGTTGTATGCATGTGCATGCATCTTTGCATAAGTGTATATGTAGTATGCAGTGTGTATGTGTGTATATACACATGGAGAGGCTAGAGGTCATCAAAAAGTATCATCCTCTATTGCTCTCCACCTATTATTCTGAAACAGGATCTCTTACTGTACCATTTAGTCTAGAGCGTCTGACCAGCAAGTCTCTGCCCGTCTCTCTCTACTCTCCAGCACTGGGGTTGTAGATATGGTCCATTGCATCTCATTTTATGAATGTGCTGGAGATCTGAATTCAGGTTTTCAAGCTTTCTCAGCAAGCACTTTACCCACTAAGCCCTCTCTCCAGGCCTTGTGTTATGGATTTTGAAATTTCTATGAATATTTATAAGATGGGTGGTATATTCTTTGGGTAAAGCAACCTTTCCCCCAACCTCCTTTTTTTTTTTTTTTTAAAGATTTATTTATTTTATTATATATAGTGTTCTGTGTGTATGTACACCTGCAGACCAGAAGAGGGCACCAGATCTCATTACAGATGGTTGTGAGCCACCATGTGGTTGCTGGGAATTGAACTCAGGACCTCTGGAAGAACAAGCAGTGCTCTTAACCTCTGAGCCATCTCTCCAGCCCTCCCCCAACCTCTTAATCCAAGTTGGAACAGATCTGCATTTTAAGATATTTTGCCTCAAGCTCTTAAAAAAAATAAACATAAATAAGGTACTAAAACCACAGTGAAAACCATGATACAATGAAGCCATGGTCTTTGAAGGATGTAGATCTTTCATTAGTGTGTATGTGTGGCCATACATACTGGTACCTTAGTTTCTGATATAGCAGGAAGAACAAGATTTCAGCTTCAAGGATTTTAAACCACAAGGCTCATTCCAACCATCAGGAGACATAGTAACTAAGACATAGCTGCTGATTTCCTTGGTTACATCATCTCTAACCATTGTCTACAAGTCTTACAAGGACATAGTGAGAAAGTGACTTTCTATGAACCAGGAAGATAGTCCTCACTAGGAATCAACTAACCCTGTCGGCACCTTGATCTTGGACCCCTTGCCTTTAGAACAGTCAGTGATTTTTACATACCTGGCCTGTTGTATTTTATTATGGCATCTCAGGCCTTGTAATTTAGCAGTTACATCAGCTAATATAGCATGAGAGAGCCTGGGGTAAGACATGGCTGGGTCCCTGGAGATGAGAGGAACACTTAAGCTGTGGCGATCCAGGAGCCTGATTAATATACTTTGTACCCAGGGAGGTGAGCCAAAGTTCAGGTTCTAGAGGATACAGCAAATAAAGCGAGGTGGGACTTAGCTATGGTGGTTTGGCTGAGAAATGTACCCAGGTAGGTTTCAGTATTCAAATTCTTGGTCCCCACTGGGTGGTGCTGTTTGGAGAGGTTTGGAAGGTGCAGCCTTGCTGGAAGAAATGCATTACTAGGGTGATATTAGACAATAAAATGCCTCCTAGTGGCAGCTGTGCTGAAAGAGGAAGTGATGTAGTTGTGCGGAGAGAGGAAATGAGATGGCAGGGACAGAAAGGCATATAGGCATGGGTATACAGGAAGAAGGTCTCTTTGGAAGCTGAGGAGATGGTGAGGTGAGGTTGGCTGTGGCTTGTCCTATTCTTCTGATCTCTCAGTTTTTACCCCAATATATGGCTCTGGGTTTTTTATTAATAGACCGTTTAACAATTGATCTTACATACTAGTCCACCCTGCTTCCAGTGTAACCCTTCCTTTACTGTTTATTGTTTAAGATGTAAGTTCCCAGCTTCTTGTTCCCACTACCATGCCTGCCTGCTCTCATGCCTCCCTGCCATGATGGACTCCCATCCTTCTGTAGTCCTAAGGCCAAATCACCTCTTCTTTCTTTAAGTTGCCTTGGTTGTGGTATTTTATCAGAGCAACAGAGAAGTATCAAATACAGTTGGCTTGGGTGGACTTTATCTGGGTGGCCTGCCACACCTCTACTGTGCTTGGGTTGGGGGGGACTTTTCCTGGGTAGCTTGTCACATCTCTACTGTACTTGGGTTGGAGGAGAAGAGAGGAAAGCTGCTATGCTTTGAAGCCCACTCTTGGTCTTGTGTTTTAAACTCTCTTCCTTGCCAAGCTCTGCTTTGACATAGCTTGCTTGAGACACACTGCAATGGTCACAGGTTTAAATATTAAATTATAACCAGCCTCTTTCCACAGATAGGTTTAATTCTCTTATTAGAATTTTTAAAGTCTAGAAAATGTAACTCAATTTTTGCTTGTCACCTAAGCAAAGGGATGGCTATTTTGATTTCTAATGACCATTTGGCATGGTATAAAACTATGATAGTTCAAATAGAGGTTTCTTTGTAAATAATTTCCTGTGTGATTCACACTTTCTGAATTCTGAAGACCTGCCTGCCTGGGTACCCACAGATGCTTTGTAATATATATCCAGGAGCCCAGGCTTTGATTTAGATAGATGAGAGTGATGAATCCTGTATCCTTCACTTAGCAGCCCTGTGGTTTTTCGTTAGGAATGGGACCCGTTGGTATTTCAGCAACTGAGATAGAAATGTTATTTAGGACTCAGGATTAAGTGACATGGTGGGCACAGATCTTAGCATATGGTGATAGTTCAATATCTATTATATTATCACAATCTAGAGATGACTGTTTAAGATGTAATTATTAATGTTATGCAGCCACTGTGACCTAGACTCCCAAATATATCAATTTACTATGCGTTTGAAGATGACAGTACCCATTGTGTTCAAGGACACACTGCAGTAGTGTGGATCCATGTCTGATTACAGCTTGTGTTCAGTGAGTGTTCATTTCCCTCCCTCCTTGTATTACTTTCCCTTCTCATTGCTGTGACAAAATACCTTGCAGGAAGCAGTTTAAGGAAGGAAGGAAGGATTTACTCTGGCTTAAAGTTTGAGAAAATACAGTTGATGATGGTGAGACTGGACTAGTGACAGGAGCAGGAAGCTGGCTGGTCACACTGCATCCAAAGTCAGAGAACTGAGTGAGCATAGACTAGGTATGGACTATGACATCTCATGGCTTACTCTCATGTCACATATCCTCTGGCAAGACTCTACAACCTTCCCAAACAGCACTACCAACTGAGGACAATGTTCAATCACATGAGCCTATATGGGACATTTCTCGTTTAAACCAAAGTACTCCTTATCATGAGCAGATTTTGTCCATGTCTTAGAAGCCACTATTCTGACCTCCCTTTAGCCTCTCAGAATGGGGAAGGAAGATTTCACATTATCAAACTAGTTTTTTTAGGTGCTAGAGAGATGGCTCAGTAGTTGCTGCACTTGCAGAGGACCTAGGTTTGAGTTCCAGCACTCACATGACCACTCTTTGTAACTCCTGTCTCAGGGGATCTAACATCATCTCCTGGCCTTTGTAGGCATCAGGCACATAAGTAAGTGCACAGATATACATGCAGTCAGAACACTCATACACATAAAGTATAATAAATTTTTCAAAGTAATTTTGAATATGATACCTGTGGGATATATTTGTAAATTAAAATTTAAAGTTACTAATATTCTAGTTGCTTGTAAGTCAGCAATGTTGCTGAAACACAGACAATATAGGTTCATAGATAACATCATTCTTTGATTCAATCTAGGGACCTGAAGTAGCCTCCGTGTTCTGTTTAAATACCTCAGTTTAAGGGTACAAAGATTGATCTTGAGTGTCAACTTGACTGCATTTAAAAATCACCATGGACAGTTGATTGGCTTGATCTGTTTGGGAGGCATCCAGGCAGTGGGACCGGGTCCTGTGCTCATTGCATGAGTTGGCTGTTTGAAACCTGGGGCCTATGCAGGGTCGCTTGGCTCGGCCTGGGAGGAGGGGACTGGACCTGCCTGGACTGAGTCTACCAGGTTGATCTCAGTCTGCGGGGGAGGCTTTGCCCTGGAGGAGGTGGGAATAGGGGGTGGGCTGGGGGGAAGGTGAGGGGGGCGGGAGGGGGGAGAACAAGGGAATCCGTGGCTGATATGTAGAACTGAACTGTATTGCAAAATAAAAAAAAAAAAAGAAACATACATACAGTATAACAAAAATAATTAAAAAAAAATCACCATGGAAACATGGCCCTGGGTATTTCTATGGAGGTGTTTCTAGAAAGTTTTAACCAAGGAGGGAAAGCCCACCTTGAAGGTGGACAACACTAACCTATGGGCTGGGGTCCTGGAATAGAATGGTAAAAGCAAGCTGAGTGCCACCATTCCTTTCCCACTAGTGCCTGCCTACAGGGGCGATGTGAGAAGCTGCTTCGTGCTGGCACCGATACACCTTGATAGACAGAACTCCTTAAGTTGCTGTTGGCAGGCATTTCATCGTAGCAAAGAGAAGAGTGACTGATGTAAAGGGCCGCCTGGAATGAGCTGTGGCTCCTGCCATTAAAGCATCCGTAAACTATCAGGAACAAGCATGTGACAACAGAAACAGACACGGGAATAACTGACCCTGTGGATCAATTACTCAACATTTTGAATACGAAGCGACTGTCACGTGTCCAGTGACTGTTTATCTTTTTAGCTGGACCCCAATACCAGTTCAGAAACCAATTCTTTTCACAGCTTTCCTGGGCTAAGCCCCTACTGTATACGCATATGTGATTCTGCAGTTTTCTCTCTTCACACTGATCTATATTGACTTTCACACCACTGTATTCTGAGTGCCAAGCAGTTTGACACACAGTAGGTGTTCAGTACAAGCTGGTATGGCCTGCCCTGGTCTGAAGAATGCAGCTAATGAGTCACCAGCTTGGTTGACGAAATGGTCAAAACCAGGTTTGTGCCCAGTAGGGGGAGCTTCATCCCTCAGAAGTTTCCTGGGCCTTCTGGGGAAACCTTGGTTAAGGTTTTCATGCATGTCTATTTTCTTAGAATCTGGGAGGGAGCTGGGGGAGATATGGGAGGTATAGGAGGGAGAGAGAGGAGGAGGAGGAAATGATGCAACTGTATTTTAATTAAATTAAAAATAGTATTGCAAAAATTTAAAAGAAAAAGATAAAGATGAAAGGAGGGACCTGGAGTCATCCAGTTCAGGCACTTTTCTCCCAGCAGAAGCGGGGTTGTTAGCCAGTGGCTCCTCTTTCCACTCCATTCCTTTTTCTTTCTAGCTTCCCTCCTTCTCTCTTTTAGGAGTTGAGTAACGCATTGCTTAGGCGCAGGGATATGCTCTGAGAAATGAGCTGTCAGGCAGTTTTGTCTGTGTGCAAACATCACCGAAAGGAACACACACACAGAGTCCTGGACTGTGTAGATCAGTCACTCTCTGTGGCCTCTTGATGCAGTCCAGGGACACAGTACAGGCTGAGGAGATGGCTCAGGCAGGAATTGCTTGTTTCACAAGCATAAGGACCTGAGTTCAATTCTTCCAGAGTCCATGCTAAAAAAAAAAAAAAAAAAAAAAAAAAAAAGGACCCGGGCATAACGCATCATGGCTCACTCATGCTGTAATACTAGTGCTGGGGAGGCAAAGAGAAAAGATCCTTAGGGCTCACTGGGCAGTCTCTGATGTGAGTTCCAGGCAAGTGTGAGACCCAACACTGCCTCAAAAAACAAATGGTAGATGGCACCTGAGGAGCCACATCTGAGATTGTCCACAGGCTTCCATGTGTACACACACACACACACACACACACACACACACACACACACACACACATGCATCTACCTACACATATGAAACACATACACACTCGAGACACAAGCTTGAGATGTCTGAAGCTGCTATTGGGGAATCATGATGTACTATTTTAGTGTTAACTAGTTGTTTCTTATAATTAGAGTGCATATATTCAACTGTTGATAAAATATATATAATGTACACATATAGACTTTCTAGTTACCAGGCAGAGGGTGTTGTGAGAGGGTGTTGTGTATCATAGGATGTGTGCATTTTCACCTGACTACAGAGCACTGGTTTCACTTATATCCTTATTGCCACAAGCAAGTGAGCAACATGTTAGGCTGTGACATTGCAGATCTATAATGTCACCTGGTGGAAGGAATATTTAGGTGCCCTTATGATCTCACTGGACTGTTATTATATCTGTAGCTGATTTTAACTGAAATGTTATTAGGTGGCTCATGGCTAGTTACTGAGCACTTGCTGTATACCCAGGCTCTTCCCATTTTCCTCCTCATAGACTTGCTTTGTTACCTTCCAAAATTATGCCACTCCTACATCCATGGGGAGGATGTTTCCTCTTTCTGCTTGCTGCCCGGGGTGTTCACATGCTAATACAATGAGCAGAATCTGCTCTACGATATCAGCTGTCTTTAAAATCCAGTTTCTGCTTCAGTATTGCAAATGTTATGAAATAAGCTTGCAGCATCTGGGAGTCCCACTCCTCTGAGTTCTCTTTAGATCTTTGATTGCAGGGACTAGATGCCCTTGAGTTATTTAACTGTTATCATCAGTAGATTCTGATTGTAGATCAGGAGAGTGAGTTGGACCAGCAATAGACAGGTGTGTGTTTGACCAAAGGCAGAGTAGGAAGAAAGCAGTCCTGACTCAGTTCTATTTGGGGCTTTTTTGAGTCCCCTCCACTCTTCAGATGTCCTGCCTTTAGGTGCTCAAAGAGTTCTGTCACCTCCTTCTGGATTGGTCACATCCAGAGTGTACCTAAACTTAACATCTACTTACCAAGAGATAATAAGAACCAAAGAGATAACAAGGTCCATTGCTCTGGGAGGTTAGCTATTCCAAAGAAAGACAGAGTCAAGCATGGTGGCTCACACCTGCAGTCCAAGCACTTGAGAGGCTGAGGCAGGAGAATTGCTATAAGTTGAGGCTAGACTGGGGAAAAGTAAAAGAAAAAACTTGTTGGGAGACCAAGCAAGGCAGGAGGATCTCAGGTTCAAGGCCAGCCTAGGCAGCTTAGTGAGTTCAAGGCCAACTTGAGTTTTATAGTGAGACTCTTTCTCAACAAATGAACTGAACCAAATGGAGAGGAAGAGTCAACCCAAACAGGTAAGTAATCAACAGGAAAGCCCATGAGCACAGTCAGTGCAAAGACTCATAACTGGTCAAAATATGCAGAAGAAGGTACTGAGTGCTTATTCCTAAATCAGACATTCTTATCAACTCCCTAGCTCTGCTAAGGATTCAGAAACATTGAGGAGGTAGACAGAATGTTGGAGCCAGAGGATGCAGGGAGTGATGTGGAATGCTGTCTTTTGGACATGAGTTGGCTTTTCCACTCATAAACTCACAGCACCTTTGGCTACAAGCAGAAGACCTGCACAAGACCATGTCAGCCCAAATTCTTGTACAGAAGGAATCCACCCCTTACTGAGGAGCTATTAGTAGCTGATAGCTCTTAGAGATGGGAGAATATTCTTTGAGGATGTTGCCATTGGTAGGTTTCCCATACTCCAGTGAATGGTCCCTCATCCACACACTTATGATGGAAAGCACTACCTGGACTTAAAGGGTTAAAAAAACTCAAGACAGAGGTAGGAGAAGGAGGTGTTGGGGGGATATTGCAGATGGAAAATACAGGGTGTATACGGTCAAATGTTATTATATACCTGTATGAAAATCTCAAAGAATAAGAACAAAAAAGAACAGCAAAAAGAAAGATAGAGGGAAAATAATGAAAGGAAAAAGCAAGGAAAGATGAACACAAAGAAAAAGAAGGAAGGAAGAAAGCTTGCTGAAGCTGGGCCCGGCCTCTGGCTCCTCCTCAGTATACAAGTTAGTGACGAATTTGAAGGAATGAAGCTATGAAATGCTTAACATCTTCCAAGTTTCCTGATCTTGACAAACCGTACATGCATTCATTTAACACCCTCTGAAGATGTATGGGAAATGAAAGAAATGCTGCATGAGATGCCAAGTTCATGAACAAATTGAATAATGGAAATAGTCTTATGGATTATCAGATTTGGGAGGAGGTGATGGGGGTGGTGGTGATGAGGTTAATGTGGCCTAAAAATTCTGTTTTCTTGGGTGTTTGTCCATTAAGAACAATTGAGATGTTTTGTTTTGGCTTAGTTGAAAGTGACTGATTAGTAATGTCTACTGTGGGTCTGGTAATGAACACAGTGGCACACTCACCAAGATTTTGTCATCCCCAAGTAGTCTAGGGGCCTTTCTTTCCACTGAAGGGAAGAACCATCCTGTCCCCAAAGTTATACAGAAAATTGGTGTCAAGGAACAGCTTGGCAGTCAGATGTCATGACTCAGCTAAAGTGCTTATTCCCACAATGTTATCCACTTCTGTTCTTGAGTCCTCACTGTATTCTGTTCAAGCTTCTGGCTTGCTGGAGGTAATAGAAACACCAAGAGGGCAATTCCCAAGAAAAGGTGGCAGTAATATGGGCACTGATTGTGGATAGTCAGCTTAGCCTGAAGGTGTGCTTATGCATGTATTTGCAGCTAGCCTGAGCGACATAATGAAACTATGTATGCATGGCTCTGACTGTCTGGACCCTGGAGAAGGTAAAAGTGAAGTCGTTGCAGAAGAGAAAAGAAGGCAAATCAGTGGTCATTGCAAAAGATCAGATCACAGAGTAGAAGTGAGGGATGGATGGAGTGTCAACTTGCTGAGGGTGGGATAGGGAAGCCTTGGGCTACTAGGACCCATTTTCCATTTGGTTCTCAAGGGTAAGGCCCTGTGAAAATCTTTCCATAGCCTGCATGAATGCAGAGGCAGTGTTGGTCCCTTCTCTTTCCTTCCTCCTGCCCGCCTGGAATACTGATATCTGCTTTGCCAAAGTTGACCTGGTCACTGGCTTGCTGAAGCAGGAGTGGAAGGCATTGTCTCTATTATGCATCCAGGAGAGTGCTGAGAACTCTAGGGATGCCATATTCAGTTGATTTCTTACTTAATATTGGTTTGTTTGTATTATCACCCCTAGTTCTTACAGCAGTTAACTGAGATCAGTGATTGGGTTGAAGCTTCTCAGAGTCTTTTTTTCCCATATGCTCGTTGACTCTGTTTACTTTGGATAAATACTTCATTTTTCTGTGCCTCAGTTTCCTAATGTGTAAAAACGGTTGTTCTCTAGGGGGTATGGATGCTGTGGAACAAAATAAGTAGAATTATAGAAATTGCTTAAAGTGGTGCTTAAATAAGTTCATGGGTGTCTGTACACATGCGCATACGTGAACACACACAAACAAATAAGTGCAATGTAAGTGTTAACTTCCATTTTTTTGAGATATATTTCACTATGTAGGCTGGGCTAGCCTCAAACCCATAATCCTCCTGCTTTAGCCTATCCAATGTTGGGATTGCAGGCATGTAGCACTACACTGGACTCAGTAGCTATTTTTTAATCACAAGTATAAATTCCATCTGTCCGTCTATCTGTCTATTTGTCTGTATCTCTCTCTCTCTCCCTCTCCCTCTCTCTCCCCCCTCCCTCTCTCTCTCTCTCCCCATACTTATCTATCTGTCTGCCTGTCTGTCTGCCTGCCATTCTGTCTGTGTCTGTTGTTATGTGAGTGATGTGTGTGCACCTGTGTGTGGATGTACACCTCATTGTGCATGTCAGAGCCAGAGGATGAGGTCAGGTGTCCTGCCCTATCACTCTCCACCTTTTTCTTTGTCAGGATCTGGAGCTAGGCTGGCAGCTAGTGAGCCTCAGGAATCCTTCTGACTCTGCCCTCCTTAGCTCTTGAGTCACAGGCCTGTGACCATGCTTAACTGTTTATGAGGATGCTGTTGATTTGAACTCAGCGCCTCATGATTGTAAGCTTTTCATTCACTTAGCCATCACCCTAGCCCAAGTTATTCTTATTTATAATTCACAGAATCTTATTTTGGTACATATTTATGTTGAGGAATGGCTAAAACAAGTTAATCAATATATGCATAATTTTTTTAACTAGGGAGAACTCTTCAAATCTGTTCCTTTACCTTGCATTATTTATGATTGTCCTGAAATCTTGAGTTATTGTATCATAGCAAATTCTGCTTGTTTTCCTTCACATTTTATATTTTTTGAATAATTTATACCATGGTATGCCCCTTGAAGACCAGGCAATACATCAAGTAGAAACAGATGCACAGGGAAGAAGAAATATCTTCTCTCAAAGCTCAAGGTTCAGAACCCTTAAGACGAACTATCCCAATCAAGAATCCAAATATCCAATTTCTCAGCAACGCAGCCACAAATCCAAGTAACTACTTTGCAGAATAGAATCAATTGAAGAACTTTGCAATTCTATGAGTCCAAACTCAGCTTGAATGACTTGGCACTTGCCTTGTAGCATCAATTTTGATGTCATTGAATTCTCCACCTGGTAGATAATGAGCTGATAAGAGATCTTTTCTGACCAGTGCCCTTGTGGGTTATCAGGAAGGCCCAGGTTGCCCCACTAGTCTGTGGTAGGTCAGTAGCTGTAGTTTATATAGAGGGGTGGCACCTTGCCAATGGGCTCTCAGTCTTGAGATGGCCTCTGCTGATGGAATATTGATCTCAGGTCTGTTGGTAACAATGGAATTTAGAAGTGAGTCATAATAAAACAAGCCTGTATTTAGTTTGCTGGGTAGCTGCCACCCTGTTAACTTCTCTTTGTATGAAACTTAGGCCTCCAGTCCCAGAAGAAACGTGCTGTCTTTCTTATAAAATGGATCTTGATGGAACCAGAGAAAGATATGGTAAAAGAAAATAGCAGAGGTGATCCATCTGTAACCACCAGTGTTCTATGACCATCATTAAAAAGACCTGTAGTGCTGGAAAGATAGTTCAGTTGTTGAAATGCTTGCCTTATAAACAGGAAGATATAGCTTAGATCTCCAGAACCCACATGTGAGTGTAGTAGTGCATTTCTTTTTGCACCAGTACTGGGGGATGGGGGGAGGTAGACAGGCTTCCTAGAGCTTGCTAGCTAGTGATGGATCATATTCGGAAAATAGGTTGATGAAGTTGTCCTCTGGCCTTTACACATTTGCACACATGTGTACAGGCACACACACACACAGACATATGCACACTAATAGAAAAATTTAAAAGGACTCAAAGCACAGACAATTTTCAAGCCAGATTGTGACTAAGGTTCCCTTGATGGGCTCCTAACAGCAGTGAGATATTGCCGAAGGTAGGCCATCAAGTCTGACGCAGGAAGAAGGGCTTAAACTTCCAGATGAGGTACAGTATCCACTGCTCATGTCTCTGCGACCCTGAGGTGGGATAGAGCTGTGCAAATTAGATGGCAGCTCTACTGGTTTCCTGGAGTCCTTTCAATTAAGCCTTTCCCAGAAGCCACAGCACAGATGGCGTTTTACTTGGTTTCACAGGGTAACTTCCAGTTCCCTGTTACACAGGAGATGAGAACAGGAGGCAGTAAGCTTTCCTCATTACCCTTCTGCTACTTTCTTAATGGACCTGCTTTGCTTTAGTCATGTTTTCTTGAGTACAGGAGGGCAGAAGCACTTTCCCATG
Organism: Peromyscus eremicus; assembly: GCF_949786415.1. Taxonomy (NCBI): domain Eukaryota; kingdom Metazoa; phylum Chordata; class Mammalia; order Rodentia; family Cricetidae; genus Peromyscus; species Peromyscus eremicus. The sequence continues at coordinate 123,269,742 of NC_081418.1, read as the reverse complement.
CCAGGATCTGTGCTCAGCCCATTAGCTCAACCCATTTTTTGATAAAAGGCAAATAAGCAAAACCACATTTGTTTTTTAAAGAGCCAGTCCTCACACTTGATGCACAGTGACTAAAATCTCTATGATTTGATTAGGTCTGTATTACATGACTGAACACACACACACACACACACACACACACACACACACACGTGTGTGCAATGTGGACAGAATCCTGTGCCTTATGTATTTTGTTACAGGTGTTGTTCTGAGCAAAAGGTCTTTTTTTTTGGTCTGGCCTGGAGCTTACTGTGTGGAACAAGTTGACATTGAGCTTGCTGTATCCCTCTTGCCTCTTCCTTCTAAGTGCCAGGATTATAGACATGAATCACCATAGCCAATAGAGAATGCCTGCCATACTACTGTCCATAAAAATCTGGGTTATTTCTTTAGTAAATTAACCAGGACATCAAAGTCTGGAAGTGACTTTTCAGCTGTCGTTTGTATGCATGTCTCTAGACTTTGAATCTTAAATATCTCCCTGAGGTTCAGATGTTGTAGGTTTAGTCTTCAACATGGAACTACTGGAAAGTGGTGGGACTTTCTGGAGGTGAAGCCTAGTGAGGGTGTGTGTGTGTGTGTGTGTGTGTGTGTGTGTGTGTGTGTGTGTGTCTTAATTCATTGAAGGTATGTCTTCAAGAGAGACTGAGAACCAGGCCTTCTTTTCTTCTCCACCCCCTGGCTCTGCCTCTTCTTAACAAAGGCCCAAAGCAATGATGCTAAGCAATTGTGAAGTGGAACCTTTAATACTGTGGGACTAGATCTTTTCTCTTTATAAACTGTGGTCTCAGTTACTTTGTTGCAGCAATAGAAGGTTGACTAATACAACTATATGAGAGCTATCTGTCTTTTATATGGATGTGGTGTTTGTGTATGCATGTGTGGAGACATGTACATGTTAATATGGCTGCGTGTATATGTCCCTGCAGGTATATGCTTGTGTGTGGAGACCAGAGATCAATGCTTTGGTACTCCCTCAGTATCTTCTCCACCTCATTATTATTATCACTATCATCTGTAGTCAGAAGGTTTTTCCAGTTCCACTTATGAAATAATCATTCAGAGACTTAATACTAATTATCAACTGTATGGCCTATGACAAGCTTCTTGTAGCTGTCTCTTATAACTTAACCCATTTATATTAATCTATAAGTTGCTACATAGCTGTGGGTGATTGGTACTTTCACATCTTGTTTCTCCTGGCGATGGCTGGCACCTCTTCCTTTCCTTCCTCCTCCCAATATTTTCCTTGGATTTTCCTGCCTGCCTGCATCCTGCCCTGCTATAGGCCATTGCAGCTTATTTATTAACCAATGGGAACAACATATATTTGCAGCATATGGAAAGTCATCCCCCAGCAATCGTCATCATTGCCATCACCACCACCATCATCATCATCATCATGGGAATCATCATCATCATCATTATTTGACACAATGTCTCTTGCTGAACCAGTCACCAATCTGGCTAATCTGGCAGGTCAGCACACTCCAGGGATCCTCCTGTTTTCACCTTCTCAGCTCTGAGATTATAGATGTATACTGCTATGGCTCAGCTGTGTCTGAGCTGTGCTGAGGTTGAATGTAATGAAAGAGAGAAAGTGAAGAAACAGAGCTGCCTAGCACATGGTAGACAGGAAACACACACACACACACACACACACACACACACAGAGAGAGAGAGAGAGAGAGAGAGAGAGAGAGAGAGAGAGAGAGAGAGAGAGAGAGAGAGAGAGAGAGGAAGTCACAGGGGCCAGGCATCACTTTTAAAGTCCCTTTCTTAGTGACCTATTTACTCCAGCTAAGACATTACCGCTCAAGATGGTGGCACCAGTGTAGACCATGCCTCCAACATCTAAGCCTCTGAAGGACATTAGAGATTCAGACTTAACAATGGTTTCCCAATGAACTGATCCATGGCAAGAGCTTTACTCAGGTTTCCACATGTCATCTCTGGGAATATTCCGAGTCACACTTACATTTTAGTCTTGTAGGACAGAAAATTATTCTTTTAAAAAAAGAATTATTTTCCTCCTCCTCCTTCTATTATTATTATTAATTATTATTATTTGAGACAGGGTCTCATTATGTAGCTCTGGCTATCCCGGAACTCACTATGTAGACCAGGCTGGCTTTGAACTCAACAAAGATCTGCCTGCCTCTGACTCCCAAGTGCTTAGATTAAAGGCATGTACTACCACACCCAGCTGAGAAAATTATTCTTTGCATGGTTCCTCCTCTATAAGTAAAATTGATCTGGATTTTTAAATGGGCACCAGGGATCTGAACTGAGGTCCTCATGCTCATGTAGCAAACGCTTTACCCACTGAACCATCTCCTCAGGCCCTTCTACCTATTTTTGTACACATATATACATACTATCCTTAGTGTCTTGTATCTTGCTGGTATTGTTAGGACTAGTCACTCCTCTGATGCTACAGCTCTCTCAACCTTAAGAGGTACCAAGGTAGTAGAAAAGCCTGAAAATGTTGCTGAGAAACATCAAAGACAAACCTGAAGTCTTCCTGAGGGTTTGCCAATATGAACTATGTCAGCATCATGGAATTCCATGGTAACTTTATAGTTATATCTCCTGAGAATCACTTGGCTGGTCCTTTTTCATCCTTCTTGCTTTACTTAAATGTCACCTTCTCAGGAAAGCCTTCCCTGACTATTCTTTCTAAAGTGTTTTCCCCAACAACCCCAACCAGAAAGATGATCATAGCTTCAAAACAGTTTCCTGCAGTGAATGCTACAGAAGCAAAATCGATTTTCAGGTCTTGAAAATATGAACCTATCTGATAATATAGAAGAGACTTTCCACCAAAGACTCCTTCAGAGAGCTTGTCCTCTGCTGCCTTGCACAGCCAACAGCATGCTAACTGGACCCTAAGGCCAGTGAAGAGAGTCTCTGGGTTTCACTTTTTTTTTTTTTTTTTTTTTTTTTTTGTCTCCTGTGCCTAGTCCAGGCTCTCAGGAAGCATCTGTTAAAAAAGGCAGAGAACACAGAGAACTCCAGCATGAATCCGGGCTCTTAATTTGAATATGTTCTTGCCTTATTCCTCTGAGGTTCAGTGCTGTCCCCTCTGAGAATATAATACACTCACAAAATCTCTCAGAGGCAACCTGTAAGGAAGCCACTGTGGGTGCAGCTTGTGTCCTTTCAGGGGCTTTATCTCAATGGTTGTAAAACACCAGATGTGCTCTACTGTGATTCTGCATTGAACAGCATCTCAAGGGAAGAAAAGATGAGTGAACAGCAACTTCTCCTCCTGTGGTTCCCGTGCCTACAGTTGCTGCGGAATCTGGCCAGGTTTGTGCAACACAGTGGGGTTAGCTGTACACTTGCTTTGTGTCTAAAGAAAAGGTTTCCCCAGGTCTTCCAGTAGGCCCAGAAGGTGTGTTATTTGGACTTTTGTTAGGGCAACAGGTGTCTGAGATAAACAATTTACAAGGGTGAAGCATCTATCTTTGCTCCCTCCCAGAGGTTTGGTACATGATTGACTTGGTGTGTCAGAAGCTGAACATCATGGGGAGAATGGCTGATCAATCAGAGCTGTTCAACACACGGTAGATAAGACTCACACAACAATGGGGAAGGCACAGGGGACCAGAAATCCCCTTTAAAGTTCCTCCCTTAAAGACTCACTTACTCCAGCTAAGACATTACCATTCCAGTTAGTGCCGTTAACCGAGGAACATGCCTTTAACTTATGTATCTTCAAAGGGCATTTTAGGTCAAAACATAACAATGGTTTTTCAATGAACTAACTCAGGGCAAAAACCTTATCTGGGTTTCCACACACTCATCTCTGGGATGATTCCTAGTCACACTTGATTTTGATCCTGTAAGAGAGAAAATTATTCTTTACACGGTTCCCTTCTATAAGCAAAATTTATCAAAGGAAAGTTATTAATCTTTTGTTCAGTTATTGCTCCCTTGGCCTAACTGGGAGTTGAACTGAAGGCCTCTCAGATGCTAGCCAAGCACATTGCTATTGAGCATCCCTAACCTTTATCTTCCCTATGGCAGCATCTTCCTATTTCCCTCATTTCTCCTTAATATCCCCTCATCTAGTATCTACTCCAACTGATTTAAAATTTGTTTGAAACTCTGAAGCAATTAAGAGATTTCCCGGCATATGTTGAGTATTACCAGTGGACCACTTCAAAGGTATAGTTTTTTGCACTGTTGAAATTTTGTTGACCGTGTTTAAGCAGAAGGCATTTTTAGGAAGTTATACCTCCGACTTATTTTTACTGAGTTCTACAAAGACTTTTCATGTCCCTATGAACTTACTTTTTTTCTTTTAATTGCCAATGACTGAGACGAATGAAAACAATCTTTTCAACTACCAAAGAGAGAACTTGTAACTGGGATGTAATATGTTAGAAGTCCTCAGGGTGGCGCCACTGGTTGGTGTTGGAACCTGTAGAAGGACCCAGTGGGAGGTCTTTATGTCATTGGAAACCCCTTTGAGAAAACTGTGAATTGGCCTCTTCCTCTTTGGCTTCCTGACTCTTAAGCAATCAGTTTAGTTCACCATCCACCCTCTACCATTGTCATCCAGCACTCCCAAAAGGTCCAAGGCAGTGAGGGAGTCTGCCTGACCTTGGGTGAGAACTTCTAAAACCATGAGCTACAATATACTCCTTCTCTTTATAAGTTAACTGTCTCATATGTTTTGTTTTAGTAATGTAAAACCAACCAATGCATAGACTCCAAATCTGCTCACCATACCTGATATGGGACTCTGGCACAGTAAGAGACACATGGCTAAATAGTTTGCGTATTGTTTTTCTGTCTTTATTTCTGAGAGAATAAGCAAATTTGAGTGAAATGGTTTCTAAACTGCTCATAATGTTAGATGATCCTAAATTATTCTAATCCTCCCTGCTGGAGAAAGAATATATTATTTTAATTTATTATGATAACGATAATTTGGAGGCTCAATCCTTGCAAGCAATGAAACAATTAAGATGGTGCAAAAACAAAGCCGAATAAAGCGGTTAAGTGGATAGCAGAAGTGGCACACAGGGTGCCAGCATGAGGACCTGGTCACTGTGGCATCCTGGCCACACGGATGACAGATAGCTATATGGGACATATCTCTGCATGGGTCCTGCGTTTCCAAGTGTATCTATTCAGGTTAGAGGTTTATTTTTATAATTAAAAATTATATGTATGTGTGTATGTCTGCATGTCAGTATATGCATATGTATGCAGGTACCTCTGGAGGAAAGAAGAGAGTCAAATTCCCTGGAGTTGGAGGTACAGGCAGTTGTGAGTTGCCCAGTGTGGGTGCTGGGAATCAAACTGAAGTCCTCTACAAGAGCAGTAAGTTCAGTTAACCACTGAGCCATTTCTCCAGCCCAATGTATCTATTCTGCTACAGAATAGATTAGTCCTGTGTATATGTGTGTATTCATGTGTATGTGGAGGCCAGAGGTCAATCTCAGGTTTCCTATTCAGGAACTATCCACCATGTTTTCTGAGACAGAGACTCTTAGGGACCTAAAACTCAATGATTAGGCTAGAGTGGCTGGCTAGGGTGCCAGAGGGATTCCCCTGTTCCTGCCTCCTTAGCCCTGAAATTAAAAGCATGTGCCACCATGCCTGGCTTTTATTACATATGGGTCCTAATGCTTGCATAGCAAGCCCGTTACCAATTGAGTCATTTCCCCAGCCCTTTTCTTATGTATTTTAAATCAGTAATTCCTGTAGGATTTTGAAAAAGTGCAAGATCTGACTTTTTGCTCCCAGACGTGCTAGATGGTGTGAGGAAGCAGAGATTTGGGCTTTAAATTTTTTCATTACATCCTTAAGATGGTTGAGTCCTGAGGAATGGAAAGGGGTTTGTCCTGCAGACAGTGGGTGCAGGCATATGACAGTTCATATAATAGGAGTGGCATGTTCAGAGTCTGCTGGAAGTGACGACAACTCAGGGTTGGGTGCTACTCTATGATGCTGAATCATTGTGCACCAAGAGGGGACCATTGTGGTTTGCAAAACAGAAAGAACCATGGCCTCAGAGAGGATGTAGAGAAAAGAGGAGGTTGCAAGAAACCAGAGGCCCAAGACCATCCAGAGGCTACTGCAGAAGAGAGAGCAGATAGTAAGAAGGTTGGTAGAGTCTGGAATCATGTGATCTTATTGTTTATTAACAGTGTGCATATGAGATGGAGGAAAGGAAAGAGGGAGAAGGCACAGAGAGCAGAGGGGAAGGAGGGAAGGGAGAGGAAAGTCTGGAATGTTTTCAAGACTCCTACCTTTGTTGAACGTCTGTGTCCTAGCCCATCAACATTGCCGCTTTGCATGAAAACACATTAGACGTGAAGCTGCTAGATGCCCAAGGAACAAATGTATCATTTTCCTCATTCAAACTGTACTGATGACAATCTGTAGCATGGGGTTAGAGGATAGAATGACTTCCTGGCTTCTCCTCCTTGTCATGGAATCTGGGGTTTGGTTTTTCCTCTTCACATTTGCCTTTAACCTTTAAGCCCCTAATTCATTTCTCATTAAACAAAGAAGTCTGAAAGTCCTTCCCTAGTGCTAGGGATTGTCTGGAGGCTGGAGAGATAATGGAGAACAAGGCAAACATCATTCCTACGCTCACAGGACAGCCTTTCTCTTGCCCTGTTGGAATCTCCAGTTTTTGACTTTTTTTTTTTTTTTTTGGCACAAGAAGAAACCAATCATTTCCACCCACCACTCCATTTTCCTTAGAAGCCATTAAGAGCTAACCCTATTGAAGAAGTCTCAACCCAAGTCATTTTTCCTTTGCATGGCTCCTCAAGAACCTCATCTATCATATTCAAGATCCAGAGTCCCTCTGTAGCCTTTGGTGTTCATAACTATGTGGAATTGGCTCAGAGTCCTCACAGAGAACACAGTTGAACTTGTGGTCGCTTGTTTCTGTCATAGGAGGTAGCATTTCTTCTCCTGTTGGGCTGAGGATTATCTTTCATTTCTTCCTCTACTCAATTAGAAAGGCATTTTGTTTTTGCTTGAATGATGTGTTTGTTTTAAAAAGCATTTAGTTTTCAAAGGTCATTTGAGTGTGGGCTGACCTGGGTCCTAGAGGCTTGTTGTTCTGAATTTTAGAGGATTAAAGAATTTGCCAAGGGCTAGGAGAGGATGGGAACCCAGGAGTGAGATGTGTGTATCTTCACACACTGTGTCTCAAGGCCCCTTGGATGCTTTGTTATAATATGAACTGAGGGGCCTGTTGATGACTCTGGAGCATGATGAACTTAGAGAGCAGTTTTCTTTTTCCCTTAATGTTTCTCTGGAAAGTTCCATCTCATTTCTTGCTTTAATGAGGATATTCTTTATGCCTAAATAAAAGCCCTGCTGTTAGAACTCAAGCATATTTACCTCCTTTGCTGCTCTGGGCTAGGATTCCAGTGAAGGAGGAGCTCCTAGCTACAGGAGGCTCAGGACTACCACCCACCTGTAGGGATCCCTGCCACGACTCAGCTTCTGCTTCCTCCACGGGATGGGGACCATCTCCTCCACTCTTGCACCTAAGGATCCTACACCATGCCGATATGATGGGAATGCTAATGGAGTTTATGTTGGTACACTGCAATTCAACAGACATTTGTTACACACTGCTAGCCACAGACTCGGAGGAGTGAATAAAAGGATGTCTCTAGTCTGTGTGTTACGTCAGGACAAAAAGCTGTATACCCAAAGAGGAATGTGCAAAGTCCAATGGTAAGGCAGCATCAAGGAGGTGATAAGGTTGAGTGGAATTGCCAGGGGGACCAGAGGCAAGTGGTAATGCAGGCAGAGAGAATACACACCAGTGCTCAGAGGTCATGTGTTGCTGCTGCAGCACATGGGTTAGTGCAGAAGCTGCTCTGTCACCTCCATCATAGCTGACGCTACATAGAGAGGGCTGAAAATACAGCCCCTAGGGCTGGGCTCTGAACTGTTATAGGGTTTTATACTTAAAAGGAAGCCAGGAGATTTTTAAGCAGTTGAAATATGGAATTGATTCTGGCTTTAGAAATAGCTTTTTGGTAGCAACTGTGAAGGACAGTTACAGAAACAGAAGATTGGAGGTCAGGAACTCACTGGTGTGGTTTCCTTCAAGCTGACTTGACTGGTGATACGGAGATGCCTAGGGCCACAACTTGAGTCTGAATGCCTCTCTTGAATTCCAGCCTCTTCTACTCACTTGTCTGCTTGATATCTCTTTTCAAGTGTCTATTAGAGCTCTCAAACACAGCATGTCCTAGATGGAAGTCCCCGGCTTCCCTTCCACCCACCTGCTCCAACCCCAGTCGCCTTCATCTCACTAGACAGCAGCTCACTCCTCGTAGTTGTTTGGAACAAACCTTCCGACTTGCCTTTGAGTTTCGTCTTTCATAGCCTGCCTCCCCTGATTTCTCTAATCATAAAACTCCTCTCTCATTTGCTCCTCTGTTTGCCTATTAGCTTCCCCAGTGTTCTGCAGACACTGTGCAGAGGGAAACCTTCCTTTAAGCTTCTGCTCTAGTTAGATCTGTTCCTGCTGTCCCCACCCCATGGATCAGTCCTTCAGCCAGCCGCAGCCTTATACACCCCCATCTTGTGATGGATGCTGAGCTTGCTCCCTGAGTCTTACCATGAGGTCTGCCTTTCCACAGAAAACTCTTTCATTCACCTGACTCTCTCTATTTTCCCTGTACCATGCTACATGTAGTTTTCATGCTGTACATAATGTTCATGTGTGTTTTATCATTGTTCTTTGTCTATCTTTGCGTACTCAAATGCAGATCTGCAAGAATGGGGTTCTTTGCTGACTCCTTACTGTATCCCAGATCACCTTGGATAGTGCCTGACCTGACTCAGTGCGTAAGAGCAATAGACAGATGAATGGGCAGTTTAGCAGGTACTTTCCTCATTGCTGGGTCCAATACCTGACAAAAACAATGTAAGGAAGGAGAGATCCCTTTTGCTCACAGTTTGAGAATATAGTCCACCATGACAAGGAAGGCATGGTGGCTGGAGCATGAAGCAGTTGGTCATATTGTATCCACAGTCAGGAAGCAGAGAACAATGAATACTGATATTCAGTTAAATTTCTCTTTTTGATTCTGCCTGGGACCCAATCTGATAGAACGGAGCTGCCCACATTTAGGATGTCTTCTCCTTTCAATTAACTTAAGCTAGAAACTCCCTCACAGACATGATAAGAGGTTTTTCTCCTAGGTGATTCTAGACACTGTTAAGATGCCAAGCAATATTGACCATCATAGACAGCTTGCTGGAAATAATGACAGATGTAGGTAGTTTTACTTCTTTACACCTCATTTCATGGGTGGAGAAAAGAAGAGTGAGGAACAAACCTGTGACCTGGCCTGGGCTGTTGTCTTACCTGACATGAGAAGGGTGAAGAAGAAATGACTGACTCTGAGGAGAATTAATGAGTTCCATTGGGTCATGCCAAGTCTCAGTGCTTCTGCAACATCCAAGATCAGGTTTTTAACATTTGGGCTTTACTTAATAAAGAAGCTGAGTTGAAATAAAAAGACTGGGAGTCATTAACTGTATGTCAGATGAGACCTCCCAATGAGGCAGCAATGTAAATGGAGAGAAAGATACATAAAGATGGCGAAGGATACCCACCTTCACGGACATACCTAGAGAAAGTCACCATGTGCCCACAACTGTCCTGCTTGCAGTTTGGTCACCTTGGCACACAATTAGACATTGTGGTGGTTTGAAAGAAGATGACTCCCAAAGGGAGTGGCACTATTAGGAGATGTGCCCTTATTGTAGTAGGTGTGGTCTTGTTGAAGGAAGTGTGTCACTGTGGAGGTGAGCTTTGAGTTCTCATATATGATGAAGCCATGCCCTGTGGGATAGACCACTTCCTGTTGCCTGTGAGTCAAGATTAAGAACTCTCAGCTCTTTCTTTAGCATCATGTCTGCCTGCATGCTGCCTTGCTTCCTGCCATGACAACAATGGACTAAACCTTGGAACTATAAGCGAGCCACCCCATTTACATGTTTTCCTTTATAAGAGTTGCCATGGTCATGTGGTCATGGTGTCTCTTCACAGCAATAGAAACCCTAACTAAGACAGGCATGTATTATGGCTGTTGGATAAAAAGGCAAATAAATGTGTGAGGAGAATAGAGCGAGATGATCAGAAAATATTTTGTCATGTGTTGGTGTTGTTCTTGGACTGCTTCTTCCATTCAGTGCTCTCCATTTATTCCTATTCATTCCCAGCTTCTTGAATCTTCCTTTCAGCATCTTCTCCAATCTTGAGAAAGATTTCTGTATCTCGATGGCAAAATGTGGCTTGGAGAGATGGCTCAGTGGTTAATAATTTTTTTTTCTCTTGCAGATGCCCTGAGTTTGATTTCCAGCACCAGTGTTGGGTGGCCCACAATGGCCTGTGACTGTAGTTTCCAGGTATTTGATGCCCTTTTCTGGCCTCCCCAGGTACCTGCACTCACATGTACATACACCCCCATATAGACACACACACATCATTAAAAATAAAATCTTAAAACAAAATAGGTGACATATAGCAGGTCCCTGGTCTCAGACAAGCTTCTTAAACTGTGGGTTGTGATCCATATGTAGTGCCATGATTGAATATGGAGATCATGAAAAATTTGGCAATGTTAAAAGAATTCTGAATGTGCAAAGGTAAAAAATTAAGTCATAATCAAACATGCTAAGAATCCAAGGTGTTTCTGTCAGAGATCACCTTCCCATATTACATTAGAAACTGTTGGAATCTTAGTTCCAAACACACAATGTGTGAACTTTGCACTGTGCATGTTGTAATTCCATGCAACACCAAGGAACACCACCTCAAACTCCTCTACTCAGAGTTGAGACTGTTGTATATTATGAATGTCTATGTTTTTACTGTACATGCAAGGTTTTCTGCTCTTATAGAAACATACGTTTAATTATGAAAACAAAACAATATATTCCTACTATCATTCCTAAACGTGTAAGTATCAAATGAGTTTATCTTCGGCTTGTAATTTTTAGACAAATAAGCACATCCCCCTATTACTATGTAGATTTGCTTCTGTCTTTAATAAATGGTGAATTACACATACAGAAGGATTATTTTAAAACAAATTTAGTTTTTGTGTTATCATCAGTAAGTGTTTTGACCACTTATTTTTAAAAAAGACTTATTTTAATTTCAACTATGTGTGTGCATCATTTGTATGTTAGTATAGACATGTGTGTACAGCTGCTCGGAGGCCAGAAGAGAGGGTGCCATATCCTTGGAGCTGGAGTTGCAGGGATTGGAGACTGCTGGGCTTATTGGAAACTATCTCTGTAGCTCCATTGGTTACCTATTTTATACAGCAGTCACTGCAGAGCTGCTTGGATATCTCCCGGGTGCACAGGGATCGTGAGTGGAAAAAGTTTAAGAAGCACTGACCTAGGGCGTTAAAGTGCACTGGCAATTGTTTTCTTCACTGGGTTGCAATAAACAATCTTGCATACAACGTTTGTAGTGCACATTCCACGAGCCCTCTGAGACAGTTTGCTGCAAGACTTCCGATTCCAATTTCTCAAAGCAGTCAGAGATCAGTTAAATGAAGTTTGCATGTTTATGTGAGATGATGATACTTCTTTAAGCAAATGACTCTTCAAAGCAATTCAAAGAGCCATTTCCTTTTCTCTCCTGTTCTTACTGTGTTTTTACTTTTTATTTTTTGTTGGTAAGAAGTTCCTTTGGGTTTGGGGGTGGGGAGGTGGCTCAGCAAGCAAGGGCACGGCTGCATGAGTGTGAGGGCCTGAATTCAGATCCCCAGCACCCACATAATAAGCTGGACATGGCTTGTGCGTGGACATGTAACTCTAGCACTGGGTGAGGCAGAGGCAGCAAGATCATTGGTGCTCACTGGTCATTGGCTTAGCTTAAGGTTCATTGAGAGATATGGTCTCAAAGGAATGAGCTGGAAGGTGGTGGAGCAGGCTACTTGTGCATGGTCTACCAGAAACAATGCACACACACATACACACACACACACACACACACACACACACACACACACACACAAAATCCTTAAGGAAAATGTAGCAAGAAAATTATATATGTATATATATATCATATACATACTATATATACATGAAGTTTATATATATAATATATTATATATGTCTATTTATATATATTTTATATATATATATATAATATCTATGAATAGACAAGCTTTGTATTGTCTTCAGAAACCATTGATGATTGGGATACCTGTTTGGACTCAATAGCCATCTCTGCTTAGAGTCAAAGCCCCTGATAAATGCTTTCATCTGCATCTTAGTACTATTGGAAGCTACTGTTGAACCAGTGTGCCCACTCACATAAGCCAGGACCTTTTGAGACAGGAATTTTAGAGACAGAATTGAATTGATGTCTTTACTTCTTCTGTAGCTGGGAAGAAAGTATCAGGAGTGTTTCTTTTTCCTTCTCTTAAAGAGGGTTTTCAAGGTACAGAGGCTGTTAAACAATACTGTGGCTAAACAAGCCGTGCGTTTGGCTTGCCTTCTCCAGCATCTCTCCTTCTTTTCTAGGTGCCTTTCATGTATGTGCTATTACTGCCCTGGGTCCTCTGTCATTCTATTGTGGGTATAGCTGGTGAAGACAGACAAAACCATGTGTTCAGGTCTGTCCTAAGAAGACTACAGTGATAGTGAACATGACTGTGATGTTGTTGTGGCCAGTGTATCCATTAGTGAGACAATAGTGTAAGACAAATCACTTCAAATGTACCAACTTAAAACAACAGTCACTGATCCTTGCTTCCCTGCTGGTGGGTTGCCTGGGGTTTGGTGTTCTATGTGTTCTGTAATTGGGCTGGGTATTTGTACTTCATGGTGCCAATCTAACTGGGCTCCTCTTGTCACTGTTGGCTAGGCTCCTGTGTTCATCTTGGAGTCTGGACAAAAGGAGCAATAGCTATCTGAGGAAAAATGGGAGTTCTCTTGATTACAGATGTAGAAGAAGATGTGTCAGTCAGGACTCTCTAAAGTACAGAACTATTAGAATATACATTCTTACAAGAAAAGATTCATTAGATTGGCTTATTTGATAACTGAGCCTGGTTAAGTCCCACACTGCCCATGTGTAGAGTGGAAAGTCTGTGAAGCCAGATACAGCTCATCCCCAAAAGCTAGGAGCCCCAGAATGAGAGACTGATGGTGCTGCCCAAGACTGGCAATGCTGTATCTTTACCTCAAGGCTGCAAGTCTCAGAGCCCGAAGGCTCATGCACCCATGCTCAGGGCAAGTCTTCCCCACTCAGTCTTTTCTCAAACACTCTCATACAGAGCTTTTTGGGGTCACTCAATTAAGCCAAGTAGATATCCAAAATTAAACACCACAGTGGGGATACTAGACTTTGTAAGTCTTTATGTTGTCAAGTCTGTTTGCATGCTCTTAGATGAAACATATTACTTGGACAAGCCCAGACGAAAAAACATAGCCTGCCCATTATGAAACCAACAATAACAACAACAATAACAACAATGACAGATGGTAAAGCCCAATATCCATTTTAAATGTCTCACTATAAAAACCTATCAGGTAAGGAAGGTGATAGATATAAATAATTAGCTTTATCTAGTCATGCTTTGGTGTATGCATCTAGCCAAATATTACATTGCACCCCCAAATACATATAATTATGACTCTTCTATTAAAATAATGCTGATAATTTTTAAGTCTATGTCTCATGACAGACGGGATAGATATTTGCACAATAGTATTCTATTTTACCACATATCTTCCAGTTGAGGGGTGTATGCAGGGTCCCAATCTCTTGCTTGTATATTCAACTAGAACTTACAGAGCTCCTACAATGTGTCAGGCACTGTGCTGAACACTGGAGCTATAATAACTCACAAAATGAAGAATTTAGGAGATGTCCATCTTGGGATCCTGGTGAGAGACCAAACTATGACCTGACTTGATGTGCTGGAAAGAGGCTAACTGGATTGTGTGTCTCTGAAAGACAGCAGATTTAAGATTTTGTAATACTTCATCCTAGGGATGGGGAACACAGTGTACCATTCACGTAACTCAGGCAAGACTTTCTGGTGTACAGGAAATATGTGTATATGAAGATCTGAGGTTAGAGAGGACTCAACACACATATGTTAAGGAGACTTTCTGTGCCAGATAAACTGGTACCTTGTTAGAGCCAACACACTAGCTTCAGGGTTCTGAGACCCACAGGGAGGAGACTGTTACTCTAGAGAACTCTAGGATTTGGTTGATTCAAGCCAGTGGAATAAATGACTCAACCAAGTGCTTCCAGAACTCATGGGAATAGTATACAAGACAACCACATGGAAAGAATAAAAGCGCTCTTGTCTCTGTCATCTGCACTCTATATTTGATGGATCTAGGTAACCATTTTTTTAAGATTTATTTTTAATTACATGTATGTGTGTAAGTTTTTGAACATGACTGCCTGTAGAGGCCAGAAGAGGGTGTTAGATCTCAAGGAGCTGGAGTTATAGGCAATTAAGAGCCACCCAACTTGGGTGCTGAGAACTGAACCTAAGTCCTCTGCAAAGCAGTATATGCTCTTACTCACTGTACAATCCCTAAAACTCCTAACTTGGATTTTTGTTGGGTCATGATTGATATTGAAAGATCTCCTCAAACGAATTCATATACATGTTTCGGGTGGCTGCTGATACATTTCATAAAGAAGGAATAAATCCAACTGGGCAAATACATCTTCCACTTGCATGAGTGAGGAGCAAAGTGTTAAGTCCTACTGTGAGGAAGACAGCTTTCTTAGAGAATCAAGGGATTGGAGAGTGATGTAATGAATGAGCTAGAAGTTGTCATGTCTTTTGGCAAAGAGATGAGTAAAGATGGGTGGCATCCAAGATGGCAATAGTCATCAGAAATCTGACACCCAGGTGTGGCATAAGGAAGAAAGGTTTGTTTGGACTCACAGTTCCAGAAGAAGAATCCACAATGTTGGAGTAGGCACAGGAGCTCATAGCAAGAGCAGGAAGCTAAGAGATCTCAATCACAGGAAGAAAGTAGCAAGGGCACAGCTAAGTTTTATTGAATCTTGAGGTTTCATGTTTGATTTGTCATGCAGGTGAGCAAGAATACATGCTATATTATCATTCTGTGATCTGTTCACCATGGTAAAAACAAAAATAACTTTTGTTCTTTTACAGCCTTTCTCAGATTATGAATTGTTTCTCCTTATGAGATTCTTTTAAGCACAAATTCATTGGTCAGTTCTCATATCTACTATCTCAGACATCCATAGTACAAACTGTGACATGATGGCTAAATCCATCCAACTTGCTTTTATAAATAAAGTTTTATTGAAGTGCAATCCAGCTCTCTCATTTTTATGCTGTCTGTAGCCATTTCTGCACCATACAGCAGAAATGCATAGTAGAGACAGGGGCTGTTTTGTCTGCAAAGCCTAGAGGTTTCATTCTCTGGCCCTTTGCAGAAAACATTTTCTGACTTCTGCTCTAGAATATCTGGGTGGATCAGCATACACATGAACTCATGGGAGCAGGCAGACAACCTTTGCATTGAAGTGATAGGATTCATCATGTAGTTATGATTTGGACAGTACTGGTCTAGATGGGACCTCAGCTACTTCTGGGACCAAGGATCAAAGGTTATCCCGAGAGTCCTCTTATTTTCTGCCACGTGCTTTTGCTTTTTGCTATGTTGGTTCAGTTCTTAGGCATATTTTTATGAGTGGTAGAAAAAATGTTTCCCAAGATGTATGATCAGATCCTTAGCTTTTGTAATTGCTGAAGTAAGGTTCCTCTTTCTTCCAGTATTTATTCCAGTACTCATTCTCACTCTACAGGATTGAGCTTTAGCTTGGTGATCAACCTTAGACCAGTTCATGTGCTCAGGAGAGTGGAAAGCTCTGTACTTATCATTTTTACTGCAGGCTCTTCCTCTGCCTGTAGCAAGAAACAAAAAGGCATTGGTTTTGTGGCCCAGAAGCTAGGGGAAGAGAATCTCCCAACAGGAATAAGAGGATAACTGAGGACAGCCACAAAGTTGGAGCCAGACTAGCGTCCAAGAGTGCTTTCAGTGGCTTTTATTTCTACAGTTTCGCCTCTGTTGGGGTTTCTTCTAAGTGCTTAATTATTGATTTTTTGTTTTATCTTGCATCCTGAAGCACTTGTATTTGGCACCATTGCTCCATACAGCTCTGAATCTCTGTTCTTTCACTTCCTCCAAGTTCAGGTATAGGAGCTATTGTGTGGTGTAGACCTTGAAGGCATGAAGTATCTGAGGGCAGAAAAACCCAGCACAGTATAGAAAAGATAATTAAAATTTAACTTAAATTTAATTTAAATTTAATTTCTTTTGCTCCACCCCCAACCAAAGACTTATCAACCATTTTTTAATATGGTAGAATTTTTGGAACTTATTCAAACCCCATCTCAACATGATGTTCCTGGTCAATGATCACCATAAGGGTTTCCCTTATATTAGACTCCAGACTCTTACATTCCAAAGTTTGTCATATTTTCTTCCTCACATAATTAGTATTTTCTCTGCCATAACTTGTTAAGATCTGGAGCAATTGTTATCCCCAAACATTTTGGGTCTCTGTGAAGCACAAATTTATCCTCTGTGGTACTATCAGTTTTAAAAGATTGTACCATTGTCATTATGGTTGAAGTGAAATATTCTAACAGATTCTGCCCAATAGAAGAAATTCCAACAGAGAAAGGGAAGGAGGAAAAAGCCTGGGGAGGAGTTTCCTTGCTTATATACTACTCATATATACTATCCTTTATGTTTAGAAATATTGCCTTCACTCAGTTTTTCCTACAAAGACTTCCTGATCATTAGTAAGGTACTTATGTGACCAGTCAGGTGTCATGTGACTGTTTTACACTCTGTAGAGAAAAATTGTACCACTAATGACCTCAACCCACCACTGCTTCTTGAGAAGTATTTTTCAATTCTTCTGAAAGTCTTTGTGTTTCTTGTAAAGTGAATATAATTTAAAGTTAATATTAACTGTCTTCCCAAGAAATGCTGTCCTGTATGTTCACAAAACTGAGGACCATTCTCATCTTTGTGACTTAAATCTTTGCTTGTTTCAGTCAAATAGGCTTCCTTAAAATGACCTCAAAGCATCCCACAGTCTTATCTGAGATGTCCCCATGTCCTCCTGTGACTTCTGGTTGTATTTCACCATTCAAACAAAAACAATATGCCATATTATAAAAATGGAAATATAGTACAAAGAACACTGTGATACTTGGTTTATTAACTCAGAAAACAAGAATAAGCTGTGCAGCAGATCAATGTAAAAATGTTACTGGCCAAAGACAGGTTGGAGGTAGAGTGGCCAAAACCAATCCAGTCCACCCAGGACACTGGGTGGTGAGTCTTTGTCTTGAGTCCTGAAATAACTTTGGCTGTTTTTTCATCAAATGACAGTAAAAATAGGAAAGGCTATTTCAGACAAAGAGGCAGAAAATAGGACTGTGATGATCTTTCATCATGTGGTGATAATGAACAGATGTGAGACTTGCAATGTGATCACCCCATATCTACCTCAGCCAAAGGACCTGACAGGACCTCAGCAGAGAAAGGACAGGGTAGTTGTTGAGTATGGCCAAGGTCTGAAAGGACAGTAAATGTGTCCTAGCTAAGATCCCCAGTGTCACATTTTGAGGACAAAGTAGAAAAATGTCACCATGTCATTATATGTTACAAAAAGTCCTCTTGATGTTTCCCCTTTGGAGTCCTCAAAGATGGAGACTAGGTCTGGGTTTGGGACACAGAGACCACAGATATTTCGAAGATGTTTCCTGGGGTTATCGGAACATCTTGGTGTTGGAGGTCAATCTCCGCCCCCCCCCCCCAGCATATTACTAAGACTCATTGCAGGGACTGTCCTGAATTCCAGCCTCTATCTTTCCGCTTTAAGAATCCACAAATCCAGTTATGCTGTTGACTTATGGTGTGTGTGTGAGGGCATTAACCACTGAGATATCAAACATATGAAGTTTTGGAAATGAATGAATTTATTTGGGGAAATTGGACCTCCAAGGAGATTAAATATATATGTTTACTCAGCTAGCATATTTCAAAATCTTTGGTCTATTTGCATCATTTCTGAAAAGATAGAGTGTCTGCTGTGTGCAAGACATGCAGGAAGCCACACTGGTCACTAGGATATCATGGTAAATAAAACTGACCTGAAAGTTTATATAGTAGGAAGTCAGTAAATAGTTTTAGATATTGGTACAGGATTATGACAGGGGGTGAGGAGGCATTACTACCTGTGACTCCAGATGGTATTTGGTTACTGTTCCATTTGTCTCTGAGGAATCTAAATATATTCATAGTTTATGTATAAGGGTCTACAAATCATGCTTTATTAAGCAGCTACCAGCTGCATTACTACCATTTTTATCCAGACAGCTTACTATTATGTTTTATGACTAATGAAGTAAAACCTGGATCCCTTACTCTGATTTTTGCGGTCCCTCCAATCTCGTCCCAGTTGACACTTGTAGCCTCAAGTCCCCCTGTACTAAGCTCCTTGGACCCAGTCTGTGCTTCACCCCAACACACCACGTCTTTTTCTTGTGCTTTTATATGCAAGACAGAGGAAATATGGAAATTCAATCTGGCCTATTTTAGGGTGCTGACCACTGTCTGGGATTCTCCCTGTGTGTGGATTTCCATTTGTCATCTCAATTAGCTGTGCCTTGAGACCCATTCCTGTCCTCTTTACTCAGGAACACCTCAAATTCTTCAGTTGGAGATAATCTTACCTCATTCTTATTGTACATGACTCTGTTACAGTATTTCCAGTGATTTGCCTTGAAATATACAGATAGAGAAACTGAGACATAGAGGTGTTAAACAACATGCCCAGTGGGCTCACAGTTGGTTGTCTTTATTTCCTTGAGACTACACGGAGAATTCAGTGATAAGTTGTTTATTTTGAATTCTCTCTGGGAAAATCTAGTAGCTTTGGAGTAGGGAGTGGGACCCAAAATCGAGAATCCAATAAGTATGGGATGCTAAGCAAATATCCTTCCCACAGAGGCCAATGGAATATAACTCCACAGGGAAATTCTGAAGACAGCATAGACCATACTTCAGAAGGACCCTATTGGATAAAGGAGGGTGGGGTATTTGTTAGTCACTGATTAAGGGCAGTCTCCGAGGGATATAAGTCCCCGCAGAATGTCCAGGGTATCTGACAGAACTGACCATAGGGTTCTAACAGCCCACTTAGCAGAAAAGTGATGGGCACTATGATGCTCACTCACAATTGGCGTTCTCTCCCTAGCTGCAATCTTGTCTAGGAACCTCCTTTGCCAGGGAAGCAGCCCTGCCCAAGGTCACTTCTTTTGAGAAACATAGGCACATCTTCTGCTGGGTACCATGTTTTCTACAGTTCAACACCTGGGCCCCTGGCCATCTCTGTGCAGCTCTGAAGAGCTATGCCTATACCAGAGTGCCCACCTCCAGTCACACTGTGAGTGAGTCTGTAGAGTGAAAACTGTGAGCAAGTGCCTAGCACTAATATAATCTGCTATCAGTGGGATCTGTATCTGTAGATTTGGTTAGCTGCAGATTGAAAATATTAGGACAAAAAAGAGATGCATGGGTGTTCTTGCTTTTCTGTTTCAGTAAACAGTGCAATGACCATGTAATATTAAACTTGTATTAGATGTTATAACTAATCTGGAGATGATTTAAAGTATATGTGGGGATAGATGTATGTTCTATGCAAACATTATACCACTTTATCTGGGAGGGGTGAAGGACTATGGAGTTTAGATGTATATAGAAGGTTCCAGAAATGATCCTTTCCAGATATCAACAAATTCCTGAATAAAGATTGTTATTTCTTGCAAGTCAAAACTACATGGGATTCTCAAAATGATTATCATTAAGACAGCAAACAATACCAAATGCTGGAGAGCATGTGGGAAAGAGGAACTCTTATAGACTGCTTGTGGAAATATCAATTATTGCAGCCCCTATGGAAATCAGTATGCAGATTCCCTACAAAACTAGAGCATGACTATATGATCTATTTCTGTCTATGAACCTCAGTCAGCAGAGCACAACGATTCTTACACATACATACATGTTTGTTGCCAAATTATTCACAGTAACCAAGTTAGAGAATCAACATAGGTGTCTATCAATGAATGAATGGGTGAAGAAAATGTGGTTTATGTCTGCAATGGAGATTTATTCAGCCATAAAGAAAACTTGCTGGGTGGTGGTGATGCATGCCTTTAATCCCAGCACTTGGGAGGCAGAGGTAGGCGGATCTCTGTGTGTTCAAGGCCAGCCTGGGCTACAGAGTGAGTTCGAGGAAAGTGCAAAGCTACACAGAGAAACCCTGTCTCAAAACAAAACAAAACAAAAAACAAACAAAATAAACAAAGAACAAAAAAAAAGGAAAACTGAAGTTATGTTATTTGTAGGATAGTGGATGGGACCAGAAATCAGTCATAGAAAATGAAATATCAGAACCAGAAAGACAAATACCATGGTTTCACTTATATGTAGACCCTAAATTTTATATTTGTAATTGTATTTATTTATATGTGACATGAAGATAGGAAATTATCTAGCAAGAGAAAGGGAATAGTGGGAAGGAGATAAAGGATGGGGGACTGGGAGAGAAAATGAGGGACTGGTCAAAGTGTATGATAGAGTGGAATTAACATGTATTTATGAAGCCCATGACTATGTATAGCAACTTTATGTCAATTTTAAAAAAGAGAAAGTCATTCTTAGCAGAGCACCACATGGTGTGTGGCAAAACAGGCCTTCCAGACGGCTCAGCAGTCTGCCCGAAGGGGGACGGATTTTATCCTCTGGAGCTGGAAGTGAACCCCTTTCTATACCCGCATCCTTCCTTTACCATGACTTCAGCGTCCCTCATGAGCACACATCAGGCAGAGTCCTGAAAAGGAGTGCAGTATAGCCTGCAATATCTTGTTTATTTGTTTTAAGGGGAGGAAGAAGAAATCCCTCAAGGCAAGATGCTGAGTGTTATTTTGTGTTTCTGTTTATTGAATGTCCTGATTAGCACATCCTTATAAAGTGCCTCTTGACTTAATTAAATTAACTTACATTGAAACTTGCACTTATTTTCACATGCTGCTCAAATGGAAATGCCTCATAGTTGAGAATGTAAGTTTCACCAAGAAGAAGAAAAAAGTATTTCTTTGAATGCAGATTATGGGGGATGGGGCTTCTCTGGGTGGAAAAAAATCAAAAAGACCTCCTTGTATATGGAGTGACTTCCATACCTCCCCAGATATGGTGAGGAAGGGGACATAAACATCAATGCCATCTTTGGGGGGTTTTAACTGTAGAGAACACCCTTTGATTGCACTGATTCAGCCTCCTAGGCCTAGATCAAATCTAGCATGTGGATTTGAGCTTGCCACGGTGCCTCTTCTTGGTGGACTGTGGCTGATGGAATGATGCTTTAGAAAGGATTCTGGGTTGCTTTTGGTGCTCTGTGAGCTAGTGTGGAGGTTGTCAGCATTGTCTACTGTGGAATCTGGATAGGAAATTAGTGTCTGTGTTTTCTTGGAGCTCCAGGTCTCCACAAAAAAAGTTCCCCTGGAACTTTTTATCGAATACTGTGTTACTCATTGAGTATTAGAATATATACATAACTATATATAACTATATATAACTATATATATATAGTGTTATATTGTTTGGTTGATTTTATACACACACACACATATATATATATATATAATGTATGGTATGCTAATAAGTATATAAATTTGTCCAGATGCTCTTTATTTCATGGTGGGATTACCTCCTAGTAAACTCATTATAAGTGGGAGGACATCTGAAGTCAAATTAATTTACTGCACCTAAAGGAACAACCTATAGTTTTAGTCCCATGCACCTCAAATGTTCTCAGAACATTCTCTTTAGCCTATAGTTTAGCACGGTCATCCAGCACAATGTCTATTGCAAAAAAAAGTGTGAATAGTTCATGTGATTGGTTGAATAACTGTGTCACCTAAAGCTATCACACAGAACAGTTATGTTGATTATTCCCTGGGTGACTATGTGACTGTGTGGGTCCTCACTGTCCTGTCCAGTTTCACCAGAGAGGGTCTCACATTGCATATTGCTAACAAAGAGAAGTTCACAATTCAAAATTGGAAGTATGGTTTCTTGTAGGTATATATGGCTTTCACACCATCAGAAAGTTTTGCAGAAGTTGTGAATCAAACTATCAGTTTGCAAACCATCTATATTTGTGTATCAGAACAACAAAAAGGGAGCCATTTGAGTAATAGCAAATGTTAATGTCCCCTTTAGCCGTTGTGTATTATTTAGGGTTTTCTAGAGGAACAGAATCAAGAAGATGAGTATATAAATATATATTTATATGTATTTACATACAAATAATTTATGTGTATATAAATATTTATTTATATACTCACCCTATATATATGTATATACTCACCATATATATATATATATATATATAAAAATATATATATAAAATTATTAACTTACCTTATGTTAAAATAGTAATAACAATTATCTCATAATTGAGAGGCTGAGAACCTGAGTATTGCTCGGTCCTTGGACTAGGTGCAGGAGTTCCAATCTGGTGCTGAAAACCTGGAAGATTGCTGGAGAACCATTAGCCCTTAGCCTACAATGGGAGCCTGAAAACACTGGTTATGACATCAGTGAAAGAATCAGGAGCAGCAACAGGGCAAATTAACTTGGTGATAAGAGGAAAGGCCAATCCAGCAACAAGGAAGGCCACTGGAGCAAAAGTGACTAAACTTTGGTCTGCCAAGTCCTTCTTAATCTGGGCTGCTACAAGAAGGAGCCAGCTACACTTGGGGTAAGTCTCCCCACATCAATGACAGCAATCAGGACAATCTTCAGTGGAGGATCCCTACTCACATTATTCCAATTTGTGGCAAGTTGACAGTTAAACCAACCATTATAGCCATCTTTCAAGTACCTCGTCTCAGGACTAATCTATTTACCAGCTAAACTTACCCCCATTTTCAAACTGTAACTATGACATATTAATCAGTTCCTGTGTGATTCAGTTTCCTCATCCATTAAGTGAAAACAATAAAATGGCCTCTCTCATATGGCTACCATTAGAATGACATGAACGATGGATGTTACCCATCACAGAGGCTGGGACAGAACTTAGGGGACATAGTAGTTGCTGCAATGTTGAAAACTTACCTTCTTCTTAAGCACTCACTACTAGCCGTTTATACCCATTCTGCAGAAGGTACCCTTTGGTCTCCAAGGTTGTACATCAGCAAGTGGAGAAGACAGTATTAATTTTTATATCACAATAGCTGCAATTTCCAGGTGTAGGAAGCCCCAGGGGAGAGACTGCTTTGATGATGAGGGACCAAGCTAAAGAACACTCTGGAAGTTTGAATGTACTTCACCCCCATAAGCTCATAGGGAGTGGCACTATTGGGAGGTGTGGCCTTATTGAAGTAGATATGGTCTCGCTGAAGGAAATGTGTCACTGTGGGGGCAGGCTTTGAGGTCCCTTTTGCTTAAGCTTCATTCAGTGTAATAGTCTACTTCCTGTTTCCTTCTGATTAAAATGTAGCCAGCACCATGTCTGCCTGCATGTTGCCATGCTCCCCGCCATGATGATAATGGATTGAACCTCTGAAACTCCAAGCAAGATTACCCAATTAAATGTTTTCCTTACAAGAGTTGCCCTAATTAAGACACACACCAAGACAATAAGTTTAAAAATTTTAGTCTAATGGCTGCAAGATGAAATTAGCCTATTTTCTCCTTTTTATCATCATACTTATGGAATGTGGTTATTAAATGCATATATACACACTAATAGATATATGCTTGTGTATGACCATATGTGTATATGACTCTATATGTATGTAATGTACATGTAAGTATATACATTTAATATAACTCATGTGGTTTTCTTGGGTTTTGATACAGGGATCTTTGTTATTTCAATCCAGCCTTTGAAAAGCAGCCAGATATTATGGGAAAGGAAAAGGCTCAAATGTCAGAGAGAATTGGATTTGAATTTTTGGCCTACTCTGAGCTGTCTGTGGTACCATAAGCAGTTACTCAACTGCACCAGGCTGTTTCTTGTGCTGTAAAGGGGGATGCTAAACGTCCACAGCCCATTACAGGTTTTTGCACAGAGGTGGCTTAGAGTTTACTGAATGGGCCAGGGTACACTTCATAATGGTTGTCTCAAGGGACAAAAAGTTTCTGAAGTGAATTCTCAAAGGAGAAATTAACATTATATAGCTGTTTTCAAATAGAATGTACTTGAAGACTCTCAGCATTGAAAAACTTGCGTAAGTTTGTGTGGTGACTTTGATTTGATTATTACCAACTCTTAAGAGAGTTCTGTTGCTTATACAATGGTTACTTGGTGGCTAACAAATCCCTTGCCCACATAGGTACCATTGGACATGGATTAGCTGCTCTGAGTAACCCAGAGATGCCCACCCAGCAGGTGAGCCTATTGGAGTAAGAGTGCAAGATTCCATTCCACCCATTCATATAATTTTCATTGTGTTTCAGGTTTGATTCCAGCTTTGTAACTTGTTAGCTTTGGGGCCATAGTCTCTCTAAGGCTCGGTTTATTCATCTGACAATCAAAAGAGAAAGGCCTTCTTCATGGGGTTTTGGGGAGATCCGTTATTATTTGTCCTTCAGTGACTGCAGAGTCAGGCTTCCTCCTCTGTTGTATGTGGTTCCTGTTATTCTTTAAAGCACAGGTGTCACTTCTGTGTACAAGGAGAACATCTGTGCTGTGTTTCAGGAACCTTCTTACTGTGCTGTACTGCTCCCAGGCCAGTGTTTGCTTGGGCTTTGGTCTCCAGTGATGGCTCTTACTATCTAAGGGAGAATTTGCAAGGGAACCAATGTAAGGAATCAGTGAAAAGAAGATCTGGGCACTTCCAGATGCAGGAGTTATAGGTGGCCTTGTCAGACCATTGGTGGCGCTGGGTGGATCCTCAGCACCATGTGGTGCCTGTCACTGTCATCTTCTCCCCTTCTGTGAGGATTCATCTCTCTTGAAATCATGAGATGTCTTCTTGCCACCCCTGTTCCTCCAAGAACTCTAGATTTGGATTCAAGTGTTAGAAAATACTGTACATATATTTCTAATCTTGCTCAAGGTATTGTACCTATACAGCTCATTTAATAATGTAATGCAAATTGCTAGTCCTTTAAAGTTATTATTACTAACTAATTAGAATATAAGAAATGCAAGTTAATAGTCATTACAATCAAACTCATAGTCATATTAGGTATGTTTTCAAGGTCAAACAGAGATACATCTTAGATGTATGGGTCATCTTCAAACACTTCAGAGATCTACAGAATATGGCGTTTAAGATGTTTTAATAACAGATTCTTTTTTATGACTATGAGACATGTCTGCTCCTGGCAGCACCAATCTACTTCCGAAAAAATGATGGGCATTGAAGAAACTCCTTATGGAGTTTACTTTCTTTGTGGCAAATTAGCCACTGGGCAAGAAAATGCCCTTACATCGACTGCTGACAGTATGCTGTCCAAAATCGACAAGCAGGACACAAAGGAGGAAAGGACTGCCGAACCTTGCGAAGACAAGGTAGGGAGGCCCTTTAGAAAATCCTGCTTCACAGATTAGTCTGTCAGATATGCTAGGCTTGTAGACCAACACTGCAGAGAAATCTTGGGTGCTTGTCCAGGCAGTCAGCTGTTTCTGTCATTTCTCATATTTTTTTTGGAAATCGCTTGTTTGCACTTCCTGCTTACTTAGTATTATTTCCTTCTCGGGTCTCTGAGGGAGTTGAAGATTAGGTAGTTATAGTTATAGTTTTCTTTGTTAACAAATTCAGAACAGAAACTCACTAAAGAGGTGTAAAGTGTATACATTTGAAAGACATCAAAGGATAGTTTTGGTTGGTAATTAAGTTAGGATACAAAGTGAATTAGGTACATTTTGGACTCACCAAAATAGGCTAAATAATGGAGGTTTTTTTTGTCTGAATCTGTCAAATGTTAATGGACTAGACATTGTTAATGTAATTCTTGACTGTACATATTGTATATACTTATTGTACTTACTGTGTATAATTTTTTATATTGGTTATAACCTTCTTTTATTATTTTAGACAAAAAAGGGAAAATGTGGTGATATATTGTGTACCTTAATAAAATTTATCTGGGTGTCAGAGGACAGAGCCAGCTACTAGATTAGACATAGAGGCCAGATAGTGATGGTATACACCCTTAATTCTATCACTCAGGAGACAGATCCATCTGGATTTCTGTGAGTTCAAGGCCACGCTGAGAACAGAGCCACGCATGGTGGCACACACCTTTAATCCCAGCACTTGAGATTTCATGCCTTTGCTTAGGAAACACACATGCCTTTAATTCCAGGAGATAAGATGGCAGGGCAGAAAAAGGTATATAAGGTATGAGGAAACAGAAATCACTGTCTAGAGACTGAGGGTTTCATGGAGGTAAGAACTACTGGCTGGCTTGCTCTGCTCTCTGATCTTTCAACTTTTACCCTAATGTCTGGGTCTGGGTTTTTTGTTATAAGACCTTTTAAGATTTGTGTTACCAAGTGTTGCTTAAATGATTTTCTAATACATGTACAACTCTGTTTTAAAATTTACATGTGGTAAAATTTACTTCTCCATGCCCAGATTTATGAGTTACATGAAATAAAGTTTTTGAATTTTACAAGCAGTTGAGCTATGAAACACTATTGAAGTTAAGACACAGAACACCACTCTTCACCCCCCAACCCCAGTACCCCACGTTAGCCTCTTGCAGCCTTCTTAGTGTATATGCCTGTGTGTGCACATGCAGAGGCCACAGGGAACGTGACTTCCTTTCCTCAATTACTCACCAACTTATTTGTTTGTGACACAGTCTCTCACTGAATCTGAAGCTTGATTTTTTTTGGCTAGGCTGGCTGTCTAGTGAGCTCCAGGATCATCCTGCCTCCACTTCCAACTCTGTGGCTACAGACACACGTGGCACGCCCAGCTTTTATGTCAATGCTGTGGATTTGAACTTGGGTCCTCTTACTTTCTTAGCAAATATTCTTACCCACTGAGCCTTCTCCATAGCCCTCATTACTGTTTTAATCACAGAGAACCACTTAAGACAGAGTCCTGGTGTGTTGAAAGACTATAGTAGACTGCTGAGTCTCAGACCCAGCGAAAACTTTGAGGATTTTTCTTCCTCTACATTCTTATCACACACAAGCCTGGGCTGTGTGAGAATGAGCTGAGGATCAAAGACTGCCTTAGAGCAAAGGATACTGGAGCCCCAACAGCAGTGAAAATAGGAGAGGAGTATTCAGAGGCCTACCTGGAGAACAGAAAGATGTTATGCTCTTCTACAGGATGTATGTCAGATTTATAGCTTCTCCATCCTACCCTCATGCTAGGAAACTGTTCCTGTCTGTCCTCCTACTGCCCCCTCTACAGGGCATCTTTGAGCAGAACCCAGTCTGCACATCCCTTAGGCAAGATTTCCCAAATCAGAAGTGTTCGTTCACTTAATCATTCTTCAATTACCCACCATGGCAGAACTTCAGATGAATAAAAAATCATTTGTGGAAAATGCACCTCCTTCAGCCATCAAACTTTTTGGCAGAAATATTAAAAATGCAGACAGGATTTTCCATTAGGACACTGGCTATCCATATTTCTTGATAAGATCTTATTATCAAACTGGAGGTAAATGTGTGTACTTCAGTAGCTCACAGCAATTGTATGCCTTTGTATTTCAAATCTCAGTAAGAAAAATCACAAATGTCAAAATATGTGTCATTCTCTACATAAAATTTTATGCCTGAAAATGGGAGGCACGTTGCTGTTGAGTCATAGGGTGTCGTGGTTGACAGGAATACTGATGAGGTAAATGAGCAGGCTGAAGAAGAATGGAGAGAACACAGGAAAGTTTTGCCAGGCACAGGCTTTGAGATGTATGTCTAGCACTGTTGAATTTTTCTCATGTGCTCTTGTACCAACAACTCCTTCTATCCTAGTCCCTCTGTGCAAAGTCACCTTCTCATAGGGCAACCCATCAGAATGCAGACCAGATCTTACCGGAGGCCTTGAGATGCATTTGACTTTATTAAAGATGATGATTTCGGTGTGTGTTGGGGGAAGGAAATCTAGGACTGTCTAGCTCACTGTTGATGGTGGCATCCTTGAACTGGTGGTACTGAATTGTTTAAGGAAGCAGGTTGAGCAAACCAGGAGGCTAAACCAGTAAGCAACACTCTTCTGTGGTCTGTGCATCAGTTCCTGCCTCCAGTTTCTGGTCTGTCTGACATGCCTGGATGAAGGACTTAACAAGATGTAAGATTAAATAAATCCTTTGCTTCCCAAGTTGCTTTTGTCATGGTGTTTTATCACAGCAATAGAAAAATTACTAAGATATCTGAGTTAAGGAAAGGAATAAGTGAGAGTGGTGGGTATGGGTTAGGGGGATTTATATCCAGTGAGAAAATGAAGGCTAGTCTTCACTGTGGGTATGTGAAAGTTGCTATATGTTGGGAACCTAGGCTCATGGAACCACAGTAAGTAGTGGGTGGAGTCAGGCTGGACACCCCCACAAGCTCAGCTTGTAGCTCTCATATAGGTGGCTCTTCTCAGTTTTCTTTGAAGCTCTTGATACTTTCTTGGTTCACTGGTAAGCCATTTTTGGCATTTCGGTCTGTAGATGTGGCATTCAGTGTGCAACCTCCCCACCCATTGTCTTATCTCAAGCCTCCACAATGGAACAGCTTCAGGCATGGGCCTTAGCAATCTATATTTCAACAAGCCTTCACTGGTGTTCTGATTCACCATGGACATGGGACTGAGGCTGTGTATTCAGTACAAGGGTCTCTCAAGAGGCTCATTCAAGGCACACATCTCAGCCTTTGTATCTGCCAGCACATGCTTTCACCTTGCTTCTCATTAAAAAGTCTAACATTCAACCTAATGGGAGGGGAATTATGTAAAAGGAGACTCTCGGCTTCTCTTTTGAAAAGTAGAGGAAGATCAAAGAGGGCGGGGATAGTGACAAATTCACAGTAAATGAAGTAGTTCTAGCTGGAGAAAGTTACAGAGTTGACAAGAATTTGAGGTAATGAATAATGACCATGAGCAGTAGGAAGAGAGGTAATTGCTGAACTTGTTTCTTTCCTTTTGCCTGGGTAAGCAGTACTCCACTGATTTTTTTCCTATCCTCTCCCAGATCCATGTGGCCATTCTTGGAAATAGGCTCTTTGCACATCTGGGGACAGTGGTGTCAGCTGATGGTCGCAAACAGAGGCTAGACTGCTATTATATGTTAACTGAGGCAGCTGCTACTTGATGTGTATAAAATTCAGTTGCAATATATCTACTTGATAGTTTAAGCCAGTGTAAAAGGTAAATAATATTTAAGGAACTTATAAAGCAAGTGTGTAACCATTTTTTTTCACAATTCATGGTTTTACTTAATGAGTTCCAGCGCCATAGGACGAGAGTTGCCCTTAAAGGCCTCAATCAGCTAGACTATTGAACAGAAATGCAGAATGTAAATTGGTTTTTAACTAAAATCATGCTGCTATTACTTTTTATGAAACCCATAATTTCTGGTAGAGAGCAGGCATATAGAAAACCGTTATTATGGAAATGCCTTGTGGGATTTGACCAACTGCCTTTGGATGGTGAGTGAATACTTGGTTGTTGATTTATATGCTGCAAGAGGCTATGTAGGGCTAAATACATGCCACAAGGTTCTTAATAATGCAGCTTTCATGGCCATGTAGGTTGCATGCTTCATCTTTTAGCTCCACATTGGTTATATTTACTTACTTGTAATTTTAAAGAGACATACTTTCTTTCAATTACAACCTCAGGGTGGATCTTTTCTTTGAGACTCTTGGTGAAATATTCATTCTTCATGGAGACAGAGAGAAAAGCAATGAAAACTACTGGGTAGGGTTTTGTTTTTCTACCTGGTAACTGAAAATAAGAAGTTTTTTCTTCCTCTGAGCTTCCCCAAGGCTGTTAAGGATTTTGGAAGTCACAGCAGTGTTCAGAACAGGATCAATGCTTAATGATTGCAGATAATCCCAAAGTTCCAAGGATTCAGACTCACACTTCCACCTGCATCCCAGAAAGCTTTGGATGCAGGTCTCAGACCCAGGGTGTGTCAAATCAAATTATGTAGACCACCTTCTACAGTGCAGTGTGTGCTCTGCCTTCTCACAAGGCCCTGAGCATAACACGTATAACAAATTCATGTGGGAGGCTGAAGAAGAAAGTAGATTAGCATGGAAAGAAGGAGCTGATGAGGATAACTTTGGACTTGTCACAACAATCTTCCAGAACACCTCTCATGGTCAGGATGCATTGTTAGCCCATGATATTTTAGTCACCATGGGACCTAGTTGTAAAAGTAGAAGACAATGTGCACACTGTAAAGAGAATGTGTTTTAACAGTATGTTCACACCGACTCTGCCAATTAAAATTGACTCAATACCCTTGTCTCTGCTGTCTCAGCTATACTATGAGGCTAATAATATTAACTTGGCCATTACAAATGACCATCACTACACTTGGATCTGGGAAGCAGGTGATGATGATGATGATGATGATGATGATGATTTGTTTTGTGTGAGTACACTCATGTTTGCCTGCATGTGTGTGAATGTAGGTTGCACATCACAGTGGGTATATAGAGGTCAGAGGTTGACCCTCCCCTTCCACCTTCTTTGAGGCAGCATTTCTTTGTTGTTCATTCACTTTGTATTCCAGGCTTGCTGGCCTGTGAACTTGCAGGGCATCTCCGGGCTCTTCATCTCTCTTTTGGAGCACTGAAATTATAGCTTCTGGAGCTGCTGCATGCAACTTTTACCCAAGTTGTGGGGATTCAAAGTCTTCACACTTGTGCAGCAAGCACTTTACACACACTGGGCCATCTCCTCCGCTGTTGGGAATCAGTGCTATTCACACTCAGCCAGTGCTTCTTATTGGACTATGGTGTCTCAGCCTCAAACAAACACATCCTGATTCTACAAGGCAGAATGACTGCCTCTTTTCCTCAGCCCCTAAAGCTCCTCAGAGCACTTTGCATGTGCCGTGTCTCATGTTTAAAACATTGCTCTGTAGTTACACACAGGTTGGCATTTCAGAATCTTGTCTGACTTATTTCTGTGTGTGTGGCGTCTGGCACATAGTAGGTGCTCAGCACAGATTGAAAGTAGCAGAGCTGAAAGACTCCCTTAATTAAAGCAAAAGAAAGCTGGTCGTTGTTTGGCATATCATGCCAGAGCCGGCATGGGGGCTAACTAGACAGGAAGCAGCCATCTGCAAGGACTATGCACAGCTCACCCCACTGAGAATGTTAATTACGTGTTTAAAGGGAGACAGGGAGCCCTGGTGGCTTTTGGCACACAGCAGTGGGAAAGGGGTGGTCCAGGGACAGAATACTAAATAGTCTCTCCAGTTTGTGTTGCCAGTTCTCTGCAGCCCTGGAGAGAGAGAGAGAGAGAGAGAGAGAGAGAGAGAGAGAGAGAGAGAGAGAGAGAGAGAGAGAGAGAATGAGTTCCTAAAAGACAGTAGTGTCTGTTCATTTCAGAGGACCGTTTCCTCCCTGTTCTTCTTCTTCTGATGACTCTGTAGGTGCCTTCCTCACCTAAGGGGGTGGTGGTGAGCTTGAGTGCATGTGCATGTATGCAGAGGGCAGGGGTCAATCTTGAGCATCTTTCCTCAGCTGCTGCCCAAAGTATTGTTTGTTGATGTTGAAACAACATTTCTCATGAGCCTGGAGCTCACCATTAGACAATGGTGCTGGCCAGCAAGCCCCAAGGATTTCCTGGCTTTACCGCCCTAGTTCCAAGATTGCACGCTTGTACAAGAGACTTGGCATTTTTTATGTAGGTTTCGGAAACCACACCCAGATCCTCAGCCCTGGATGTCCTTTAGTCCCTTTCTTACAGCCTTGTCCAAATTTCCTATTCTGAAGTTCTCCACTTTTGCTCAGATCTGGTCTGTTATGGCTCCTCTCTATCCTCATAAACCAGGTGCGGAAAATACAGGCTGATTAAAGCCAATCTTAAAATGTATTGCCAATATTTTAATATGTGTCATCCTGGACTTAATAATTCGACATTCAGAACTTTATCCTATTGAAATGTTCCCTTAAGGAAGTATAAAATATAATGCATGTAAAGA
This sequence comes from Peromyscus eremicus, assembly GCF_949786415.1. Taxonomy (NCBI): domain Eukaryota; kingdom Metazoa; phylum Chordata; class Mammalia; order Rodentia; family Cricetidae; genus Peromyscus; species Peromyscus eremicus. The sequence continues at coordinate 123,237,462 of NC_081418.1, read as the reverse complement.
CTTAAAGTTTAGAAGCAGTTGCAAGATTTATCAGTAAAGAATTACTTAAATAAATCTGGCTACAGTCATTTTGCATAACTGTTAAAATGAATAAGTTAGACTTCTATGCAGTGATTTAGCTATGTTATGCTGAGGAGAACTATTCCCAAATACTGTATATTGTAAGATCCCATTATTATGTATAGAAAAGTATGTCCACTATTTGTTTATTCAACATATATTTATTGAGCATGTATTACCTGCATGTAGTGAGAAAAAGATTAAAAAACAAACATTTGCCCTTTGTGGGAATTAAATTTTAACACAAAGGAGAATGTACAAGAAACATAATAAGTAATAGAAGGTAATTAGCACTAAGGATAAATACTAGAGCAGACGACGGCTATGTCCTCTGAGACTTGTATGAGTCCTGGAAGAAGACAGGCAGGCTTCATTTTGTACTAACTCTGGTTGTTCAGATGGGCGTGTATTCCTTTAATTTGCTGTTAAGAAGTTAAAGAGCTTCTTGATTCTGCCAGGGATCCTCAGCCTCTCTCAGTCCATGAGGGCTTTCCCAACTACTTGTAAACACTTAGGAGTTCTGCCCTACTTAAAAGCAAAGCAAAGCTGAATTCCCTTTGTCTTTAAGTTTCCTGGGATCCAGGTCTGCCTTTCTCTTGCCTTTGTATCCAAGATCTTGAAGAGTCTTGGACTTTCAAGGTCTTGGGTTTTTTCTTCTACCCAGGCTCCCTGCCTCAGCTCTTAGGTTGCTGAAACTGCTCTCTTGCCTCACCAGTGACTTGCAAGGATACACCATCTCAGATGTTGATCTCCATGGCTCCCCTGGGATGCCCTTCTCACCTGTGAGGTTCAAGCCTGGGAAAACTCATCTTCTCCTTCTTTACATTCTCCCTGGATGACTTCATTCAATTTCCTTTTTCAAAATTTATTTTTTGATTTGTCCTGAATTTGGATGTCCACTTATACCTTTTTCCCCAGCTTTCAATTCTACATGGTCATATCTATTTGACACCACACTGGATATGTTTAAAACTGAAATCACAATGCTTCTTAAAGTTACTTATTTATTTTTAGTGTGTGTGTGTATGTTGCATACATGTGTGTAGATGTGTTTGTACATGTAGAAGTGCAGGCCAGAGACTGACAACAAGATTATTTTTCTATTACTCTCCACTGTATTTTTTTTTTTTTTGAGGCAGGACCTCTCACTAATCCTGGAGCTGGTTGATTAGGTTAGACTGGTATCTTCCAGTTATTGTCTCTCCAGCTGTGGGATTATAGGCACATCTGGGTTTTTATGCAGGTGATGGGGATCCCAATTCAGGTTCTCATGCTTGCACAGCAAATACTCTACCTACATAGACATCTCCCTAGACCACAACTTTCCTTTTCAATTAAATCTTTTCCTATCTATGTTTTTTCTCCCTGCAACATGGATGTTATCATTGAACAATTGGGATAGAACATGGAATTTACCTGTTGTTAAAATGTCTCCTCTTTGTTTCTATGGTCTTGGTTCCGGACAGTGTTTGGCACTTACAGGGCACCAAACTCACTGGGTGTTTAGTAGTAGGAAGGAGAAAAATTACAGGTGGATTTGTGGCAGGAACATCACCGGGATGTCCCCCACACTGTTTTATTTCCTACTTGGCAGATAGGAATTGGGTATTTCTTGCCTGGTTTGGATCTTTTTTAAAGTATAATTTATTTGTTTTTGTTTGCATTTGTGTTTTGCCTGCATATATGTCTGTGTGAAGGTGTTGGACCCTGGAGTTACAGACAATTGTGAGCTCCCATTGTAGTCTGAAGGTTTCTCTAGTCCCACCAGTTCCCATAGTCCTGCAGCCTGCTTATACAATAATCATTCGAAAGCTTATATTAATTATAACTGTTTGGCCATTAGCTCAGGCTTATTACTGACTAGCTCTCACACTTAAACTAACCCATAATTATTATCTATGTTTTGCCATGTGGATTGACACCTTTTCTCAGTTCTGCCTTGTCATCTTGCTTTTTCTGCGTCTGGCTGGTGGCTCCTGACTCAGCCTTCCTCTTCCCCAAATTTCTCCTTGTCTGCTTGCCCTGTCTATACTTCCTGCCCAACTACTGGCCAATCAGTGTTTTATTTATCAAACAATCAAAGCAACACATATTCACAGCATACAGAACAACATCCCACAATCTGCCATTTCATTCTTAGTCATGCTGCAGTTTAAAGCAATAGATTCACAATAAAACAGATTCAGATGAAATAAACCTCTAAATGATTTACAATATGTATAAAAATATACATAGGCTTGGAAGAGAGAAGAAAAGGAATATAGACAGTTATATAAAGAAATAGAAAGCTTTAAAAAATAAAGTCTTTAAACAGAAAGTAAAAGTAATATAAAGAATAAGCCACATAAAGATGAAAACCACACAGAGAGTCTGGATTATATTTTCTTTGGGATCTTTAACTGCAGAAAGGCATTTGATTGTAAAGGCTACCAAGTTAAACCAATATGTATATTTTAAAGGTATTTTGACTTTAAAATTTGGATCTAAGGATATGTTGCTTTGGAAAGGAGGCCCTGCTTTTGTTTCCACAGGAAGCAAGAGGCTGTGGATTTGTTCCAGGTTAAGATGGATCAGATTTGATCAAGCCAGAACTCCTCAACCTTAACAAATGATACCTATCAACAAAGGTTACAACCAGTATTCCCAGGACTTGATCATTACCTCAAATTTTCTCAGGCTCTCTATAAGACTACCAGTGCCCCCTGTTAGTAGGAAGTAGCCTAGAACACTATGCCCACATTCCCCAAAAATGGATTATGGATGTTTGTCTTTGTTTAGGTTGTTGGTTACAAATTGTTATTGGTCATAGTCAATCTCTTTCTGAAAGAAGAAAGGGGAATATGATATAGAAATATAGAATATAGATAAGATAGGATAAAAGGGTAGATTATTGAATCTATATTTAAAGAGCAACAACTTGTGTAAAATGTTTTAAATTGCTATAGATTTTAGTTTACTATAAATTTAAAGTTAATTTTGTTATACTGTATGTATATTTCTATTCTTGTTTGAGGTATTATGTTTGTGCTATCTATTTGAAACTGTAATGTATAATTAAGAAATAGAGATAAATAATTAGTCATCTATGATAATCAAACTTATAGTCATGTTAGTTAAATTTTCTAGGTATTCATAGATATATTTCAATTGGGTAGGTAATCTTCAAACACTTCAAAGACCTACAGAATATGGCCTTTAAAATATTTTAAGAACTTTAACTTTCTGGACATTGAGACATATCTATTCCTGGCAGCACCATTTTACTTCAGAAAAGATAATGGGCATTGAAGGAACTCACTATGGAGTTTGCTTTCTTTGTGGCAAAAGTTAGCCACTGGGCAAAAAAGTGCACTTGCTTCGACTGCTTGACAGTATGTTGTATAAAATGTACAAGCAGTACCCATAGGGAGGTGACCACTGAACTTTGCAAGGCAAAATGGTCCTTTTTGGTTTCTACTTCACAGAAGAGACTTCCAGACATTCTACAGGACACAGAAAGAAGTGACTAAGATACTCTAGGCCTGAAGGCTGAAGATGGATGCCCCAACATTACAGAAGAACTTTAGATGACTGTCCAGGCAGGCAGCTGTCTCTGTCATTTCCAGAATTTTGGAACTTGCTTACAATGCACTTCCTGTTTACTTAGGTATTATTATATCCTTCTGGAGTCTTTAATGTAGCTGAAGACTAGATATCTATAATTTTCCTTGGTATGATAAAAGATAAATTAGATATGAAACTTTAGACTCATAAATATAGAATAGAGAGAATATTTTCTTTAATTTTGCCAAATGCAAATAGACTAGATATTGTAACTGTAATTTTTGCTTGAAAACTGTTTTGCTATATGTAATTTTACCATGTTAAAGTTAAAACCTTCCTTTTTGATTAGACAGAAAAGTAGAAGTGTGGTGGGATGTTGTTCTGTATGCTGTGAATACGAGTTGCTCTGATTGGTTAATAAACAAAATGCTGATTTACCAGTATCCAGGCAGGAAGTATAGGTAGGGCAAGCAGATAAGGAGAATTCTGGAAAGAGGAAGGCTAAGTCAGGAGCCGCCAGCCAGACACAGAAGAAGCAAGATGACAAGGCAGAACTGAGAAAAGGTACCAATCCACATGGCTAAACATAGATAAAATTTATGGGTTAATTTAAGTGTAAGCACTAGTCAGTAATAAGCCTGAGCTAATGGCCAAGCAGTTATAATTAATATAAGCCTCTGTGTGTTTAAATGGGGAATGCAAGTGGGAGAGATTTGTCCTGATTGCTGGCCAGGTTGGACACAGGAAAACTCCCAGCTATATGTCATGTGGGTGCTGGGAATTGAATTTGGGTTCTCTGGGAGAGCAGTCAGTGTTCTTAACTGCTGAGCTCTCTTTATAGCCCCATCCTGGCTTAGATCTTGACTGGGTCCCACTACCAATTCTTAACAGAAGCATGTAGACTATCATGCTTCTTTCCAGGCCTAGCCATGAACAGTGTATGCATCTCCATCCTCCTCACTTTTCTTGTCTGCCTGACCAGAAGCAACAGGCTCCAGTCTCTTGAAGAGCATAGTACAGAAGTGAAAACATTGGGAACCCTTCAATTTACTTTTTTTCAAGGAAGAAAATCCTGAAATAGAGATGCTTGTTGGGAGCACCCGCTGTAAGCCAGAATATACTCTTATTCAATTCATCCACTAAGCTCAAGAAGTTGTTTGTCACAGCAGGTAACATTAATTACTCTAATATAGTCATCAGCATATAGTTCTTCCCATGGAACTTGACAGTACAAAATAGTGTTTGCTGAGACTCTGTGACCTCATACACAAGTGCAGTAACCACTAGTCATTGATTATTCTTGACAGTTTGTAGCACAAATCTATAGAATGGCCTCCCAACACTATATATTTTCAGCAATTCTTCTGCTTAGCTTTTGTCTTGTCAGGTTCTGACAAGCCTTGGGCTCTGGGTATACATACTTGCTATGGATGCAGTGGTAAATCCATTCTGTTTGCTGGAGTTAGGTTCACATCAATCTTCTCAGTGTCAGTGGCCTGCCCCTAGCCCCTTACAGCCTACTTATCTGCTGATCTTCAGCCTCTGTTTCTCAACTATTTCCTAAATGGCTCTTTGAGCTGCCCTCTATCATTTTCATGACAGATATGGAGCATTAGTAAGTCCAGTGCTATGATTGCATCTCTCTTGTCAGCCATTGTGGTCCACAGCCTTTTGTTAGACACAGAACAGGTAGGTGAGGCTACAGTGGAGGATACACCATGCAGGTCTGCTTAGCTCCAGGCAGCATGCTAGTATTCATTATCTGAGAGTGCATGGGGGAGCACTGGCACACTCACTTGTCATGGGCTGAGGCGATATACAGCTGTGTGCAGAGCCTTGGGAAAATACATATCCAGAGAATATTGTTGTAAAGTGTTAAAGGCAGAAGAGATCATTAGCAAATAGTATTGCAGAGGCAGATGCCTAAATGTGAAACTGCTAGTGATATGAGTTGGAGATGTTGGCTTATTGATCATTTTGCTCTACTGTTTTCAGCCAAGAATGCTGCCATAGATCTGTATTATATCAGGGCACATCTGGTTGTGAATGGATTTAGAACAGGCTCTCAACACTCTCAACAGTCTGAAATAAAAGAAGGACCCTTTAACTGGAGTGCTGGCAAAACTGCAGGTTGTCTTATGGGTTAACTTCCCAGTTTTTTAAGAAAATATTTGGTGATTCTCTTTCTCTCTCTATGTCTCTGTGTATCTCTGTGTCTGTCCATCTCTGTTTCTGTCTCTTGTCTGTCTGTCTCCTCTCTCTCTCTCTCTCTCTCTCTCTCTCTCTCTCTCTCTCTCTCTCTCTCTCTGTGTGTGTGTGTATGAAAGTATATTTTTGTGTAGGTATGTACATAGGAGTGCAGGTGTCTACAGAGGCCAGAGAAGTTGTTAAACCCCCTGAGCTGGAGTGACAGGTGGTTATGTGTTATCTGACATGGGAACTGGGAACCAAATTTGGGTTCTCTGTAAGAACAGTGCATGCTCTTAATTGCTGAGCTATATCTCTAACTCCAGCTCATTTGCCTCGAAGAATTGTCTCTTTGAACGGCCCCATAATACCAGTATGAGTGTGATAGAAAGTAAGGGTTTTTGTAAAAGTGTGTTTGTGTAGACTTTGTGGCAAAGATCTGTTAGGCCAAGTTCATGGCTTCACTGATAGGATGTTTTATTCTTCCTGCACACCCCTTTTTGAGTGGAGACAAGAGAGCCCTAAAGGATAGTTAGAGTTACTACAATTAAATATTAGGATATTATGGTCAACTATCAACACAAACTTAGTCACCTCAATGGAAGAATTGCTTCCATCAGATTAACTTGTGGTAGTATCTGTGAGACATGATATTGATTGCTAATTGATATAAGAAGGTCCAGGCCACTGTAGATGGGGCCATACCTAGGCAAGTAGGCCAAGGATATAAAAGGAAGCTAGCTGAACAAGCCAGGAAGAGAAAGCCATTAAGCAACGTTTCTCCATGGTTTTTGCTTTAGCTCCTGCCTCCTTGATTTCCTGTCCTGGCTTATTTCTATGATGGACTGTGATTCATAATTGTAAACTAAATAAATCCTTATCTCCCCAGTTTAGTTTTGGTCTTGGTCTTTATCACAATAGAGAAAAAACAAATACGAAATCCCAAGGGTATGGGTTAATTCTACTGACCAGTTATTGGCAGCCTGGAGGGAAATTTCTGAGCAAGACACCTGCTGAACTTAATTGTTGTTTCCTGGTCTGAAAAGAAGTGCGTGGAGATAGAAGGCCACAAAGATATCTCTGTATTGATTCCAAGATATCACAATGGCTCCTTTATATCCCTAATTTGTTGCTTTGATAATTCACTGTACTTTTTTTTATTTTTAGCTCTCTTAGTAAATGGGACCTGTGGCAAGTATAGGCTTCATATAATGCACCTACAATTCTACAGAACAATTTTGCCTGAGAACAAAGGCCATCTGGGTGTTTTTTGTTGTTGTTGTTTTGCTAAATTGAATGAACTGTAAGCACTGGAACAAGTAGGCATTCACACACAGAGAACAGGCAACAGCAAACCCCAACAAAGCCCAACAGCCGCCAAACAAAGGTAAAGATCCCAGGACCTAGATGTTGACCTGATGCCTTTCACACAAGCAAATTCAAATGGTTCCTAAATATTGGTGTATGAGGAACTCTAAGCCCTAGAAGATAGCATAAAGAAAAAGAAACTAGGTGACTTTGGCTTTGGTAGTGACTTTAGATCCCAACACCTGAAACACAGTTTCCATGAAAAAATGGAGAAAATAGACTTCACTAGAATAAAAACATTCTATTCTAAAAGGACATTGTTAGGTAAATGAAAATGTAAGACAGATTGGAAGAACAGATTTGTAAACAGATAAGGGACTGGTATCAGAAATAGAAAAAAATTGTGTCACTCAAATTATAAAACAACCCAATTAGAAAATAGGTAAGAAACTTCATTACTGTACCAAAGAGGCATTACGGATGGCAGATAAGCTCATGGAATGATGCGCTGCATCACTTTTGGCTAGTAGCTTAAAATGTAAGCAGCAGCATGATGCTATTATTTACTTATTAGAATGGCTGAAGTCCAGAATGCCAGCAGTACCAGATGCTGACAGAGACATGGAGCAAAGGAAGCACTTGGTTTTGCTGGTGCCAATTCAGACTTGTATGAAGAGTTCGAGAAACAATTTGACAGTTGGTTACAAACTAAAAAGTATTACTGTGAGATCTAGAAACTACTTAGGTTTCAACTCATTTGGATAACAACTCTGTCCAAAAACCTGAGCATGGAGGGTGACGGCAGCGTTGTTTGTAATTGCCAAAAACTGGAAGCAATCAAGATGTTCTTGGAAGCCAAATGGTCAAAAAAAAGTGCATTCACACAACTGGATACTATTTAATGCTGCATAAACTCTCAAGCTACAAAATGCATGGAGATTCAAATGTATATAGCCACATAGAAAAAGCCAACATGTATGAATGATTCCAAGATGTGCCATTTTGAAGAGTTCAAATCTATGGATACTGTGAGGTGCTTACCAGGACTTAGAGACTTACATTTGTTGAATTCCTCAGAACATACAGAGTGAGTGATAATTAACATATTGATAATTGTAACAGATGCACCACACCAATGCAATTTGGTAATGAGCTGTGGATGCTGGGGAAGGAACCAGGGAGGATGCAGGAATTTCCTGTACTTTCTTTGCAATTTTTTTTGTAAACTTACAATTATTCTAAGAAGAAGGGAAATCTCTTTTAAAGGTACAAAATGACAATCAGAAATGACATCTGCCAAATGGCAGGGAAGGGACCTCTGATAACCATACCTGTTCAGAAACACCAAAGAGAATTTGCAAAGACCAAGAACCAGTCTTATAAGGACCATGAAAGGTGGTAAAACAAAAAACCACCACCACCACCACCACCACCACCACCAACAACCAAAAAGGCAATTGCAGCGGGGAGGAGGTCAGTGAAGAGAAAGCACTGTAACATGGTGTACCACACCATCAGCCTGTTCTTACTCCCTCCACAACCTCCCTCCCTCCCTTCCTCCCTCCCTCTCTCTCTCTCTCTCTCTCTCTCTCTCTCTCTCTCTCTCTCTCTCTCTCTCTTTCTCCCTCTCTCCCTTCCTTTCTTCCTTTTAACGTCTCCATGCCGTATCCCTCTTTCTGGGATAGTAGAAGTCTAAAAAACAGCAATCTGCATTCTTAGTGTGCATGCTTAGTTCTAGAAAAGGCAAAATGAGTTTTGTCTCCAAGGAATTATGTCTATGTATTTTGATTTAGTGAACTGTTACAAGAGACTTCCTTTTCTTTCAACTATTTTGGAATTATACATGGGTGGTGAAACTTCATGTTTCTGAAACTCAGTAGAAACTAAATATGAAGTCCTTTCCACCAGGACAAAAAAGCATTGAGGAAAACAGTGAGCATTCTGGGACCCCGGGTGCTGGAGAGCCAGAGAGTGACTTATTGTAGAGACCAGGGGGCTTGTAAAGTTACCATGTGTACAAGGAGCCTAGAAAGGCACACACAAGCTCACAATGGGGTCATGTGCTTACAGAAGATCTGAGAAGATTATGTTTTTCATCCCTGACTAGGCTTTGGCTTCAGAGTGAAGAGGAAATGAGCGTTAAGGCAGAGTTCTGAATGGCACAGCTAAACACTGAGGGTGTTTGGCACAAAGCCGGCTTGTCAGGCCACAGTGTATTCCCCCCCTTTGTTTTGCTTCCTTTTCTGTTTATTTTTTGCATTTCATTAGTTTCTTATTTTTTTTCATTTTTGTTTGTATAGGAAATACCCAGAGTGTCCATTTTTGACAAACACGAACCATCTAAATAAATAAGAAAATATGACTTATCCATGACAAATAGGAAATTATCAAGAGACTATTCCTGAGGAAGCACAAACCATGGACTACACTGAGCAAAGACTAGATTATCTCTCTCCAGTATTCTCAGAAAGCTAAAGAAGACCATGGAAAAATAACTAAAAAAAAAAAAGAAAAAGTCTCAATTCAAAAAAATTGCAGAGATTGTAGTGATGCAATGTTCTGAAACTATTTCTTACATTCTGAGCCTGGAACTTTTGATGGACCTCACAGTCAGAGTTAATAATACACTCTGAAGTCACTTAAGACTGAGGACTGCTGTCCTAGTGTGTACTCAGCCTGTTTGTTTAACTCACCTTTAAAAGAACAATGTAACAACCAACCATACATGCATTGGAACTTCTACAGCCTATGGTAATGCATAGCTGCAGTCTTAAATTACGTACTTTTCCATGCTCCTGACTCAGATAAAATACATGTGTATCATTTGCTGAAAAGAGAAGATAAAAAATAGATGGAAAGCAGTCTTATAAAATGAATATATACCATAAATGTTAAATGTAACATGAATATTACTTGATAAAGAATGATTTTTGTAGTACTGTTTGCTTGCTGGGTTAATTGGAGTCTGTGGTGGTTTAAAAGACAATGGCCTCCAAAAAGAGTGGCACTATTAGGAGGTGTGGCTTTGTTGGAGTGGATGTGGCCTTGTTGAAGGAAGTGAGCCACTGTGGAGGCGGGCTTTGAGATCTTATATATGCTCAAGCCATGCCCAGTGTCTCAGTTCACTTCCTGTTACCTACAGTTGGGTCAGTTGGAATCAGTGACTTGGTCCTTGTTAAGCCATTTTAAATAGTGCTGAATCCTCCATTCCTTCCCCATGTGATGCTTTCTGGGCTGTTCAATGTTACAGAGCAAAGTACCTTGTTTGGGACAGACACAGATAGTCTTAGAGACATGCATAAACTCAGGGACACACAAGAAAGTCTTCAAGCAGACACAGATTCAGACTCCTACAACAAACAGGAGGATGAAAGATTTAGGGAGAAAGAAGTAAAGAGTTTAAATCTGGACTCTTTCTTGGTTAAATGATAACAAGTGGAGGTACTTTGAATTCTTTCCTTAAGAAACTAAGCATTATTTGTGACTTTTAGTTTATTATTAATGTGTTCAAACTGACCAAAGATGTGGATAGAAATGTTGTGATATAAAATAATATCTAAGATGAAAAAAAGAAAACTAGATGGGTTCAGTACTAAGTCTCAAATAAAGGTAATGAATAAATTCAGAAAGAAAATGAACATATAATAAATGACAACTGACTCCAAGAAAACCAAGATGGCTGTTACGACTGTCACAATGAGCTAATACCATCAAGATAATAGTGATTGAAAGGGCAATGTGAGAGCTATCTGCCAGTCAGCAAACTAGATCCAAGATTATAATCTATCTGTCTGTCCATCATCTTTCTATTTACTAATCATCTGTTTATTCCTCCCTCAAGAGTCTGTCTGAATATATGAATCCTTCATGTATGAAGAGGCTTAAGTTAATGAAAATGGAATTGCTCCTGAGGTATGATTTTGTGAGATATTGTCAGACTGTTAGAAGGACTCTGAGGTAAGGAGCAGAGGTGATGTTTCCTAGCTCTGAAGTCAACAGGACCCACCATAGCTGATCTCAGACTCATCTTTACTGTTGTAATTTCACACATTTCCATCTTTTGTTTAGGCTGTTTGGGTTTAAATACTGGGATGAGACAATGCCCCAGTTTAGGGTTGATCTTAAGAGTCATCATGTTCTGTGCAGATTGTCCCCTATGCCATGGATCTTGCCTTAGTTTCTAAACAGGGATCATTGCACCAAAATACTTGGCTTTGAAGCAAAAGGGAGTCTGAGCTCAGAGAGCTGGTCTCTAGGTATCCATGAATTTCTTGTTGCTCCAGAAGGTAATAATTTTTTACTAGTTTTCTGGGCATAAAAATTTGTCAATTGCCAAATCTATATTTGTTCTTTTGAAGTTGAGAAATTAGCTTGCATAATTCCCCAGCAAGTTGGAGGAATGCTAATTCCACTTCTTAAAAAAAAAGTCTGACATAAAGCCAGAAGATACATTTTGACTAGTATTAGAAAATACCAAACAATTCAATGTAAAGCTGAATCTGTCAAAGCAAGAATGGCGTTTTTAAAATGTGCATTATTGAATTGGAAGGCTGACTGGAATTAGTTATTTGAGGCACACGAACTCTAAATGATCAAAGGTTTATTGACTTTTGCACAAAACAGGAAAAGCTGACTCTTTCACATGCTGTCTAATGATTGCTTTTGCTCAAAAGCTTAGAGGGATCTCAGCTGAAGATGCAAACTTTAGATTTATCATTATGCACTCCATGTAGACTAATGCTCAAAGTTAAGAAATAGCTAGATTCAGATGTGGAGCTTGTTTGGGGAAATGAGTATCAGAGTTAGGCCAATGATTGCTTAGCTAGCTAGATTTCTTGGAAACGTAGGTTGCAGTTTGTGGTCGATATTAATTCATAGTGTGAATACTAAGGTATAATTGTTGTGCTTGAGGCATAACATTTGATCCCTCCTTTGAAACACAAATAAAAGTTAAGCAATACAAAGAATGTCTTTTAAGGATATTCCTTTTTCTTTGTGTGTGTTTAGGTAGTTTGGCTTTTTTTTAATTATGTTCTCCTTTCATCAGGAGGTCAGAATGTCCTGGAATGTGGCTTTTTCATCAACCTAGTGAAGGAAGCAGGCAAAAGCGTGTGGGTCTAAGTACTGCCACTTTGACTTCCGACTCCCTTCTACCTGTAGGATGAAGTAAATTTCAGGTTCCTCAGCCCTACAGGAGCTGAGAACCTTTCAATGGCTGAACAACTTCCTCCTTAAACAATAGAAAGAGTCTGTTATGTCCCTTAGTTCTCTAAAACACTATGGCTGTTCTTAACAACAGAAAGAACAAATGAATCTGATTGGTTGAACTGAAAGGCTTACATTCTGTGTTGGTTGACAATGATGGAACACACAAAGAAAGATGCTAATCTTTGAATTCTGATTGTTAAAAATTGTAACTGTAACTTGGTAACAAATGTTTGTGATTTTTGTGCTTATAAGCCCCACTTCTGCCCCTGTTCTGAGCTGCCAGGAGAGAAACAAAGCTCCCAAGTCCTTGTTCTGCGGCCCTGATTCATCAGTGACTCCATTTATGTGATGATTTATTAAAAAATCTTTGGAACCCATAAATGTTCTCTCTCTATCCTTCCTCGTGGTGCATAATGGACTGGGTATTGTGGAATATTAGTTTAAGATGTGTTACATTTGTTTATGCTGTGGAATATTTGTTTAATGATGCAAAGGTGTTGCATTCTTTTATGTTGCATTTGTTTAACTCTGTAAAACTGTGCTGCTTTGCCTGTCCAAAACACCTGATTGGTCTAATAAAGAGCTGAATGACCAGGCTAGGCAGAAAAGAAGGATAGGTGGGGCTGCCAGGCAGAGAGAATAAATAGTAGGAGAAATCTAGGCTCGAGAGAGGAGTAAGGAGTGAGAAAAGGAGGAGAGGAGGATGCCAGGGGCCAGCCACCCAGACATACAGCCAGGCACAGAGTAGAAAAAAAGAAGGATATATAGAATAAAGGAAGGTTAAAAAGCCCAGAGGCACAATGTAATTAAAGAGAAATGAGATAATTTAAGTTAGTAAAGCTGGCTAGAAACAATCCAAGGTAAGGCTGGTCATTCATAAGTAAGAATAAGTGTCTGTGTATTTATTTAGGAGCTGAGTGATGGCCCCCAAAGAGTAAAAAAACAAAAAAACAAAAACAAAAACAAAAAACAATTACAGGATGTAACAGTAGTATGAGAAGATTTGTGTAGATGATTGAGTTTTTGTTTAATATGAGGGGTTGATGAATGTTTTTGCTTGGAAATTACTAACCTAGTGGGATGTTTGTTCCTCAGCAGAAGCTAATACTAGGAACTGTCAACAACTAAAACATGTCCCTCTTGTGGTTTCTCCTCAGTAGGCATCGCTGATAAACAAAACAGGATATGAAGTACAGACTTTCCAAGATTGTGACAATAAGGTTTGGAACTCTGTCCCTTTTGATATCACCTACATCTAGCACAGAATAAGACACAATGGCTACTTCGTGTGAATGAAGACACTGATGCAATTTTTGGTCTAGAGTAAGCCCTATCGTGTTCTTTCCACCTTCTCAGGCTGAGGTCTTGGCTAGTATGCTATGAAACCTTACTCTTTATGAAACAGGTAGAGGAAAAAATGCTACAAGAAATAATTACATTATTACAAATACTAATAGACTCAACCCTTGTTATCCCACAGGTCAAATGATTGAATCTTTTTCATTTTTTTAATTTAAATCTCAAATAAATAAAGTCAAATATTTTTTCTTCCTTCTTCAACAGAAGAGAACTTCTAGGTTGGCCGTTATCATGTAGTTAAATTTAAAATTGGAGCCCAGGCATTTTGATTAGAGAATTGGATTCTTAGCTCCACTGTGTCACCTTCACACATTTGATTTCAATGATAAATTGAATGGAATCTTAGCATGGTTTGATGTATTGCCCTCAGAATAACTTCCTACAGATTGTCTAGGGAACAAGGTTCAGTCATGTCAAACTCATATAGGCTGCCAGTATCTTGGGTCCTTAACAGATAATGTCAGAAAGCTTTTGTTTGTTCTTTCTTTGGGCTTCACTCTGAGTAGCAGATGATCTTTAGGGAAGGCTTTTATTTTCTCCACATTTTTTTCCTTAAGAAAAGTGCATAAAGATTAATAAGAAAATTGCCTATAAAGCGATTTGACGTTCAGCTGTTGTGTGAACTATCCTCTGAGCCAAACTGCTACCACCTGCATAAGTTCAGCTGTGTCCACTTGGCAAAGCTCATCACAGCCAGTATTGTTGATTACTGATATTCCCTCATAGTAGGGGGGACTGGGGAGGCCATAATTTATTTTATTAAATTTTTAATTGAGTATATGTGTCTGCGTGTCTTTGTGT